>NC_133662.1:38867840-39167840 GCF_037893015.1 Macrotis lagotis
CCATGCTATCTTCCATTTTAGTTTTCTCCCCTTTCCCCCTTTATCCCTAATCCCCAGTGTTTTGTTTCTGAATCCCTCCATGTTCAATGTGTTTGCCCTCCTATATTAACCCCCTTCCCTTTTTCCCCCTTTCCCTTTTCCCCTTCTTCCTTTTCTTCTGTTAGTTCCCCCTGTTCTCCCCCTCCCTGTCCCCCTCCCCTTTTCCCCCTTTTCCCCCCTTTTAATGCTTAAAAGGGAAGATACCTTTCTTAACTTAACTGAGTATGTCTAAGTTAACCTTAAGCCAAGTCTGATGAGGTAAAGATTCAAGTGGTTCTCATCTACTCCCTTCTACTCCCTTCTTTCCCCTCTATTACAATAGGTCTATTGTACCTCTTGATGTAATGAGATTTACCTCATTCAGTCTCCTCCATCCTCCTGTTTCCTTATTGTCCACCTTTTTAAGGAGGTATTGTATTTAAATTATTGTTTTGTGTCACAGAAAAGTTATGAGAGTGTATCACTTCTAGCTAAGTATATTTTCTCTAATAGAGTTATAGTTCTCAAGAGTTATGAGGACTGGTTCTCCCAAGTGGGTATAGAGCCAGTTTCATCTTATTGGATAGCAGTTTTTTTCTTTATATTTTTTTAACCTCTTCATGTGTGTGTCTTAAGCCTCCTGTTTGATGTCCAAATTTTTTATTTAGCTCTGGTCTTTTCATCAGGAAATATTTTAAGTCTCCCATTTAATTAAATGTCCATCTTTTCCCTTGGAAGAGAAGTCTCAGTTTTGCCAGATAATGGATTCTTGGCTGCATTCCAGGCTTCTTTGCTCTTCAGAATATCTTATTCCAGGCCTTCAATCCCTTATGTTGATGCATTCAGGTCCTGTGTAATCTGTACTGTGGATCCTTGGTATTTAAACTTTTACTTTCTGGATACTTGCAGGATTTTTTTCTTTTAACTGATAGTTCTGGAATTTGGCCACAACGTTCCTTGGTGTTTTTGTTTTAGGATCGCTTTCCTGAGGGAATTGATGTATTCTTTCAAAATCTACTTTGCCCTAGGTTCCATGATATTAGGGCTATTTTCCATCACTAAATTCTGTAATATTAAGTCCAAGCTTATTTTCTCTTCAGTGTTTCATGAAGACCTATAATTCTCAGGTTCTTACTTCTTGAACTGTTCTCAAGGTCAGTAGTTTTGCTGATGAGGTATTTTACATTTTCTTCTATTTTTTCAATCTTTAGGTTTTGTTTAAATTGTTTTGGCTCATGAAGTCATTTCCACTGATTCCATTCTTTTTTTTTTAAGAGAAGATGACTTTTCTCCATTTACCTTATGCTACTACTTTTCCATTGGACAATTCTGTTTTTGAAGGAGTTTTCCATTTGTCCAAGTGTAGTTTTGAGAGAATCATTTTCTTTTTTTGCATTTGCCGAATTGAAGATCTGAGAGTTATTCTCATTTTGTATTTGTCCAATTGTATTTTCCAAGAATTTATTTTCTTGCTGCAAGCTATTAATTTTCTTTTGAGTTTCTTTATCCCAATTTTTCCAATTGAATTTTAAAACTCCTTGATTTCTTCAAGGAAGTCTTTCTGGGCTGGAGACCAATTCATATTCTCCTCAGAAGTGCTAGATCTCTCTAGGTTAAAATCTGTTTCTTCTAAGTATTTCTCCATGCCCCCCCCTTGCTGGTCTTTCTTCATATTTTTAGGATCTTGTGTTGGGGGGGGGTGGCTGGTTCTCAAAGGTTTACTTTTGAAGATCCTAGAAGTTTTATTCACTTGGCTTAGTAATTCCAAGGGCTGGCCAGTGGGGAGCCCTGGTTGCTTTCTTTTGGGGCCCTCAGCAGCAGGGTCTGAATTGATCTTGAATACTGTGCTGAGCCCTGGGAGAGGGAGTTAATATCTTTCCATTTAGTGAACTCTGCTGCCCACATCTTAGCCTGAGGGGGTAGGGGTTTTTTATTATTTGTTCTGGGCAAAGGGCTCAGCTGAAAGTATGATGCTCAGGTCCCTGACTCAGCTGTTTGTTCTCCAGGCATGCTCTGAAACTGTGCTGGTACTCACTCTCCCATTGCTCTTCTCCCCCAGGCCAAAAACTCTGCAACTAAAGTTGGATCTCACACCTGCCACTCACCAAAGTCTCTATAGCTAAGGCTAGTCCTATAGCTTCCCCCAGTTGGTGTCCCTGTGCTGACCCTCTACTCTGTCTCTTGGTTCACCCATGGTCACCTGAGACAGATCTTCATGGTAGGTGTTTTTCTCCTAGCTTCTCTTTCTGGATTGTGTCGATCAATTTTCTGTTAAGAGGTTTCTTTCATGTTGTTTTTAAGGGGAAAAAGGAGCACTTAACACAGTCCCTGTCTTGCCTCTGCCATTTTGGCTAGAAGTCCTCAAGGAGGAGAAATTTAAAGGCTTCACCAAATTTGAAATATCAAAACCTGGGTAAGTTTCAATCTCACCAGCAAAATTGTGAGGTCACTAGGAAAAGAATGTTTTGGTTGATAGTTAAATAATTCATTTTTGGATTTGTTAAGATTGAGTTGCTGAGAAAATTCAGGTGCAAGTAATTATAGGAAATTAGAAATGCATGTCTATAACTTGTCAACAAGATCAAAGTTAGAAAAAGAAGAACTTAGGAATATTTTGGAAAAAAATGGTCATGTTTGAAATTATTGGAGTGAATGCATTTACTAAAGGACACAATGTAGACAAAGGGAGAAAGTGCTTAAAATATCTCTGAGAAACATTATTTTATTATGATTACCTTAAAAGGTAGAGAAGATGAAGAACTAGTAGAGAATCAAAAGACACAGTGGTTGCATAGAAGGAGAATCCAGGAAATCAGATGTCTCTGGAATGAAAGGAGGTGCATTTATATAAATATAGTGTCACAACTCTGGGCAAGTAAAGAGGAATTTAAGCAAAGTGCATTTATTTATTAGAAAATTATGACTTAGAGGTTAGTGATAGAACACTAGTCCTGTAGTCAGGAGGACCTGAGTTCAAATCTAACCTCAGACACATAATATTTACTTAATTATGTGATCCTGGGAATGTAACTGAACTTCATTGCCTTGCAGAAAAAAGGAAAATAAAATAAAATCATGACTGATCTGTGAAAGAGAAATTTAGAATAATAGTGGAGATGTAAGTCAAACTGAAAGGAACTGATGGTAGTGTGGATGACAAGTAAATGAAAATGTAGCATTTATCAATATTTTCAATATTTTCACATTATCAATTGCACTATAGAAAGTTGGCATAAAAGTTCTCTTAATAAACATAATAGGTTCTTGTTCATAATATATATACAGGTATTAGTGTTCAAATTTCTTGACCAAAAATATAAAATTCGGACCATTTGGGAAAAAAGCTTCAAATCTCAATAAAATTTTAAATCATATTTAGCATATGGCAGTTTTTCTCTCTTCCATAACAATGCAGACAACAATAATGATAAAAAAAATCTGCTGTGACTTTAAAAAATTTCCATTTTTTCTTCAGATTTTTCAACAGGTTAGTCATTATGTTGAAAATAGGTATGTTACAGTTGGGCAACCATAGGTATTATAGTACTCAATGCTTTGAGCTCTTGGGATGCAATACTCTGGCTTAAAAACATCACAGCATTAGTTAGGATAAACATTCCTTTGAGATTAGCCATGAGAAAAATAGAAAATAAATAGAGATTTTCAGGATGAGAGAAATTAAAACATTTTTGTAACAAGTGGAAAAATACTCAGTTGTGAAAAATGTATATATTCTTCTAACATATTTGGATTTAAAATAATTAAGACAAATAATTAAAATAATTGTGGAAAGTAATAAGGTAATTTGATGAAGGGATGTTATACAAATAAACAAGCAGCTTTGACCTACCTTTTTTAAAAAACTGAATTTTTTTTATTAATTTGCTTGAAGCTGTGACCAGTCTTTTATACTGCATTCTATCATTAGACATTCATTCCTATATATTAAAGCTACAAGGAATATGGTTGAAGGTTTGAGAGGAAAGGTCGATCTGATTATTGAACCACTGAGAAATAAGTTTGGATGACTGTGTTCTCAAAACCTGATGTTGCTGAAATACTGAGGTACCTGACTGATTTCAAGGAAAAGCCATATTGGTGATTAGAAAATCAAGAGACAGACTTGTATATACTATGATTCACTAATTGTCACCAGGTATTATATACTGGTGCTTTGCCCTGCTGATATGGGAGGGGAACCATACTCAAAGGTAGAGGAATCCTGCAGCATCCAGACCATTACCAAAATGTTTCCTGTTTCCTATCAGCTCAGGTCATAGGGTGAAATCGTTCTGGAAAAGACAAGTGAGAAGGATGTTTTTGCACAAAATACTCTTTATTACAATAAATACAGTTTGCAAGTTATGCCACTTTTAACTTGATTGTTGTGATCATCTTTGAATCTACAGCACAACTACTATTGTTATTACTATTAAGTCACAGTATAGAATTGTGAAGTAAGTTATCGGATTCTGTATGCTCAATCTTTTGTTCATATTCTCAACAGAAATAGGGGGATTCAGAGCAAGGTAGAATTTAGTAAGGAATATAAATTTAGTTTGAGACATATTGAGGGAACATCTGTATGAAAAAAAATAATATAGAATTTTATTCTTCAGATAAAATGGTCACTATCATCTTCTCTCTTTTCCATAAGGAGGATGAGTATACTGTTGAGTAAAGACTGACACTGAAGATTGAATATAATCAATTCACTGGGTCACTTATAGGATAATGATTATTTTCACAAGGGCTTCACAAAAGGTATCTTTACTACTCTAACTGAAACTGGCATTGTTTCAGAGCATCTCTACATATGAAAGAACTGATAAACCTCTTTGTTGACAGCCATAATGATTTTTCATGAAAATACCTCAGAAAGAACTTTGAATCATATATAGAATTCCTGTCTTTTTTAACCAAAGATTTTTGTTTGGTTGTGTAGTTGGTACAGGGATGCCTTCAAAATGTCACTAGCAACATGAACCTGTCATTCTATTTAGCCTCTCTTTCCAGTTGGATCTCTGATTCCTCTAATGGTGTCTGGTGAGAGACAAATGCACTCAATTGTGTGTGAGACAAAGTTTAATTTAGTAGTGATGCTGCATTTGGATGAGAATTTGTGGGACTCATAATAGAAACTGGGCTGAGTTTTAGTATCTCCACTCTCCTCAAAGGGAAAAAAAAGACATGAAAAGGGACAGTGTATCCTAAAGTATTGCTTTATAAAGCATTTAATAGATACTTAATTTTTCTATTTTGTATTTATTGTATTCAATACATTCTACTGTTTCTTAGGATAATCAGCATTGATCACTGAATCTGAGACCCTTAGGAAGAACCTATTTCTAATCTCTGGTGGCTATGAATTTCACCTAAATACCACATCTAGCACTATTCTTTTCAACAAATAAATTGGTATGTATGTGGATGTAGTCTATGTAGGGACTTAGATTCTACATAAATTTTTGCTATTTAATAGAGTCCAACTGAAGTCAAACCATTACCATCACAGTAAAAAAAGAGATAGTAAGTATCTTGTGTCAACTTTACTATTTCTCAGTAAAATGATATTTCCTTGTTCAAAATAATTTCAGTAAGTTTTTGGTACATTTTTGTTAGTATACTTATGAATCAAGGTGGTTCATTTTATAATTGTAAAAACATATTAAAATAATTATTTGTTATAATTGTTAAAATGGGTTTGATATTAAGATAATAGCTATCTCCTTATTAGATTTATGTTCCATGTGACTTTAAGGAGACCAAGATATTCCTTTTTATTTTATTATTTTTTCAGGTCTAGATTGTCACCCAACTGAATAGACCAGTTCACAGCCAAAACCGAATTGTTGAGGACAAAATTTGAAAGCATTTGTCATTTTCTTTTGCTGTCATGTTAGCTAATCTGATGACAGTGACAGTATTTCAGAGTTATTTTAATTTATATTTCAATCATTATTATTGACTTAGAGCAAGTTTTCATATGCCTATTGAGAGCTTTGTATCTGAAAAAGAACATACACTTTGACCATTTAACATCAGGGGAATGATTCTCATTTTTAAAAAAAAATTGGCTCCATTCCCAATATAATTGAGAAAAGGGATCATTATCAAAGAAACATATTTTAACTCATATTTCATGATGTCCCTTCAAATATTAATTGCCTTGGTTTTATTTGTATAAAGCTTTTATATTTCACATTATTCATTTTAAATGTTTAGATTTTATTTATTTCTCATTTAGTCAAGATATTTACCTTTATTCATAGATATCACATGTAATTTTATCCATCTCCCCTAATTGTTTTATGGTATTACTTTTATATGTAAAACATACACTCATTTTGAATTTCTCTTCTATATGTTGTGAGTTGTTGGTCTTTGTCAAGTTTTTGTCAGAATGTTTTCCAGTTTTAAGGTAATTTTGTTGAATGGTGAGTTTTTACTACAATAGTTTCCATAATAGGATCTATAGTTTATCAAATCATTGGTTGCTATGGTCATTTTCTTTTGTATTTTGTGTACCTAATCTATTGTATTGATCAACCACTTTATTTCTTATTCAGTACTGCATTGTTATCATAAGATATCAAGTTATTTCTAAGTATGATCTATGTTCATAGGTTCAATTTTACCTCTTATTTCACATTTGAGGACTACAGAAGCTATTTTTCCCACGTATACATTAAATATATAAGTACTTTAGTAAACCCATATGTCATACTTATATAAAATTGAGAAAATTTAATGCTATAACTCTCTTCTAAATTGGTGAGTCATATTTATTTCTATTGAGGAGAGTTGAAAATTGGCTGGCAATTAGACAGAAAAATTGTGGATTTCAAGTGCATCCCTAAATGATACTAAATTTTTTATCAATTGTTTCTAATATTACTATTGTTTGCCTTTGGACAGTTCATTTGAGTTCTCTGGGTCTCACTTTCTGTAACCGTAAAATGAGATAGATGAATTGGATGACCTCTGAAGTTCTATAATAGAATCAAACTGATTATTTTATAATATTATGAATTATAATCTTAAAAATATAAAAACAAGGTTTCTCTGAAAGGAAGTTCACAAACTTCAGCAAAGTACTTTGCTGGTAATTTATACACCATGATAAAGAATTTAAGCACTAACATGTAGTTCTCATCATTCATATATTACAGTCATTGCCATTAATTAATTTTGGCATTGTCTATCTCCCTCAAATTATAGGCAATGGATTTTACTTTGGGGTACTGATTACTATCAAAATTTTTAACATCATTATTATTAAGGATACAGAAAACGCACCAAATAGACAGAGCTTTCTGACCTGGAAGTTTGCTACACCACTGAAATCACAGATTCAGTCCCCTATCCACATTATTATGATCATTATTACTGCTACTGTTGTTCTTAGACCTATCTCATTCTCCTCAGCTTAATCTATAGAACCAAGAGAAACAAGCACACCCTAACAGCAATAGTAAGTGATAATCAAAGATGATAGACAGTTCTCTCCAGTAGTGTAGTAATCAAAGAAAATTCTAAAGAAACTTGCAATGAGAAATACCATCTTCATTCAGAGACAAACTATATTGCTGAGAACTAAGTCTATCATAATTGAACATCACACAATAATACTGTTCTCCTGATTCTGTAAAAAAGAATATTTTTTTAGGTTTTATAGGCAAACAGGGTTAAGTGGCTTGTCCAAGCCACACAGCTAAGTAATTATTAAGTGTCTGAGACCGGATTTGAACCCCATGTACTCCTGACTCCAAGACCAGTGCTTTATCCACTATGCCACCTAGCCACCCAAAAAGAATATTTTCTATGGATATAGTAATAATTGGTGACTTCTAAGTATTGTGATACATACAGTTTGCAAATCTTTACATATGTCTATATGAAGAGGACTAATTGGGGCAGCTAGGTGGCACAGTGGATAGAGCATGGGCCCTGGAGTCAAGAGTACCTGAGTTCAAATCCAGTCTCAGAAACTTAATAATTACCTAGTTGTGTGGCCTTGGGCAAACTACTTAACCCCGTTTGCCTTGCAAAAAGCTAAAAAAAGAGGACTAATTACATTGGATTTTTTCTAATGATATGCTTAAATTTTCCTTTAGAAAAGCAATCAAAGTCTCATCAAGCAAGGAAAACACATTGCATTTGGGAGATTTTTTTGCTTTTCTTTTTGCTTAAATGCTTTTCTCTTCTTCTTTTTTTAAGCAGTAGACATTTTTTAAAAGCTTCATCAGCAATATGCTTAAAAAACAAATCATCTAAATATTCATATCTTTAAAGTAAAATCATTTCAGATTGGGTCGATAATCATAAATTTCCCAGAAGTAGCAAAGAGAATAGAGAATGAAAAGATAACTAGGTCAATATCTGTTTCAGCACTGTAACAGAACCCGAGAAAGGTAGGAGATAAGCAAAATTTAGTTTATCTTTGTAACTTTTCCTAGATTCATTCTTTACCCATGCCTTGAATCATTCTTTCCCAATACAATGAGTGTTATTTTCAGGTTCAGTTCTTCCATCCCTTCTACTCATCCTAGTCTTAGACATCATCCTTATCCCCAGTGAGACACAACAGGAAATAATGACTAGAGTACCTGTTGGTGCCAGAAAGATCTGTGTTCAAATCTTGCCTCAGAAAATTTCTCTCAGCCTCAGTTTCCTTCTCTATAAAATATGAACGATATTGTACCAATTTCCTAGATTATTTTAAATTGGGTTAAATGGAAGATGATGGCAGAAGAACAGCTTCTCTTAGGCGCTGTCTCCAAAATATTTCAAAAACCTTAAAATTATGACTCTAAACTAAATTTTCAAGATAGGAAACCACAGAAAGATCCAGTATGGCAAATCTCCAGTCCAAAGTAACCTGAAAATAGTGAGAACTGTGTTCCACAGTGTTAGAGGGATGGTTGTGCCAGTGTGAAGGAACTTCAGCCTCCTGGGAACAGTCCCAGGGCACCAGGATGTGCCAGCTCACAGCAGCAGAAGCAGTTTCCTGACCTGCACTCCACAGAGTACCAAGCACAACTTAGAAGATCAGTAGTGAGACCTCTGCCAGAACAAGTGAGAAGCCCAGGCCCTCAGTGTGTCCCTCAACACGCAACATGGCCTCAGCAGCTCAGATCCCATGAAATGGAAGCAAGTCTGTAAAGCCATCCAGCAGGAGCCTTCAGGCAGCTGCACCCTGAGTGCTTAGCCCACCTAAGGTAAGGGAGTGGAGGGAGATTGCTGAGGTCTGTCCTCTGTCCCTGGAACAGGATTCTGGGGCTTTGGCCATAATCAGAGTGTGGTCACAGTCTGGGCCCCCCGAAGAGTGGGAACCCCCCAACCCACAGCCCCATGGCAGAGGGGTATGCTTCTTGTCAGTCACAGACCAAGAGAGCAGTCAGAGTTTCACACTCTGAGGTCCTTGTGGGGTGTCCCAATAATACTAAAAACCTCAGGAAGCATCCCCAAATCAGGCACAGGCTGGGGAAATGAGTAAACAGAAAAAAAGGAACCTGACCATACACAATTACCTTCATTCCATGGAGGACCAAAATGCTCAATCTGAAGATGAGAAAGTCCAAGATTCTGCCTCTAATGACTCCAAGAAATATACAAGTTGGGCTCAGTGTATGGCAGAGTTCAAAAAAGATTTGAAAATCAACTAAGAGGGATAGAAGAAAAATTTGGAAAAGTAATGAGAGAGATGCAGGAAAAACATGAAAATGAAGTCAGCAGCTTAGTCAAGGAGATCCAAAAAAATGCTGAAGAAAGTATCATGTTAAAAATCAGCTTAGGTCAAATGGATAAAACAGCTCAAAAAACTATTGAGGAGAAGAATGCTTTAAAAAGCAGAATTGGCCAGATGGAAAAGGAGATAAGAAAGCTCTCTGAGGGGAAAAAAATCCTTCAGATGTAGAATGGAGCTAAAGGAAACTGATGATTTTGTGAGAAATTAAGACACAATAGTTCAACACCAAAAGAGTGAAAAATTACAAGAAAATGTGAAATATCTCATTGAATAACCAACTGATCTGGAACATACATCCAGGAAAGATAATTTTAAAATTAAAATCCCTGAAAGTCATGATCAGGAAAAGAGCCTTGACCTCATTTTTAAAGAATTTCTAAAGGAAAATTGCCCTAATATCCTAGAAGCAGAGGGTAAAATAGAAGTTGAGAGAATCCACCAGTCTCCCCTGGAAAGTAATCCCCACAAAAACCCAGGAATATTATAGCCAAGGTACAGAAATCTGAAGTCAAAGAAAAAATATTACAAGCAACTGAAAGAGCACAATTCAAATATTATGAAGTTGCAGTCAGGATCACACAGGACTTAGCAGCAACTACATTAAGGGCTCATAGGGCTTCAGATATAATAATTCGGGAGGCAAAAGAGCTTGGAAGGCAACTGAGAATCAGCTACCCAGGAACACTGAACATCCTCTTCCAGGGGAAAATATGGGTTTTCAATGAAACAGGGGGACTTTCAAATGTTCCTGTTGAAATGACCAGAGCTGAACAGAAAGTTTGACCTTCAAGTACAGGACTCAGGTTGAAGCATAGAGAGGGTGGAGAAGAAGGGTAAATTATAAGGGACTTAATGATGATGAAGTGCATATATTCCTGCATGGGAAGATGATACTGATAATACTCACATGTAACTTCTCATTTAATAGAGCAGGTAGAAGGAGCTTTTATAGATGAGGCACAGGAGAGAGTTGAATTTTATGATATAATATATTGTAAAAATGGAGTCAATGGGGTGAAAGGGAAATGTACTGGGAAAGAGAAAGGAGAGGTATTTCATTTAGTATTTGCAATGGTATGGAAGGGGGAAGGTGAGGGGGAATGAAGGAGCCTTTGTTCTCATCAGAAATGGCTCAGCAAGGAAACAGTATACACAGTCAATAGGGTATAGACATCTAAAATTTAAAGGAGAGAAGGGGGACAGGGGAAGGCGAGGGGGGAATGTGGGTGATAGTGAAGAGGGTAGAACATAAAAGAAGATAGTCAAATATAACACATTTTTTCTCTTTTAGCAAGATGCTGGGATTCGGTGGTCTGTCTGGGCCATGGGATCTAGTGGTTGCCTGGTTTCTGGGGTGGGATGTGGGCTTGGAGTCTCCTGGCTCCAGGGTCAGTGCTCTGTCTGCTGTGCCACTCAGCTGCCCCACAGCACAGTTTTGAAAAGGGACAAAGTGAAATGAGAGGGAAAATATAATAGATGGCAGTGGGGAGGAATGGTTGGAAGGAATTGCAGTCAGCAGCAGCAACTAAGGAAAAATATGGAAGTAACATGCATGATGGACTTATGATAAAGAAGCTGATGGTCTCAGGACACAGACTGAAACACATTTTTTCCCTCTTTCCTGTACTTTATTTCTCATGAGGTTTTATTTATTTTTATATACATATGACTAAAATATTCTTGTTTAAGAGTTTGTCATAAGTCCATCACAGAAGTTATTTCCATATTTTTCCACAGTTGCTGATGCTGATTGTGATTCCCTCCATCCATTTCTCCCCACTACCATCTATTATATTTTCTCTCCTTTCATTTTGTCCCTCTTCAAAAATGTGCTGTGAAGCAGCCAATTGGTACAGCAGACAGAGCACTAGCCCTGGGGCCAAGAGGCCCCAAGACCACCCCAGAGACCCAGCAATCACTGGACCACATGTTCCCAGCACCTTGCAAAAAAAGTAAATAGAAAATATGTTATATGTGACTATCTTCTCCTATGATCTACCTTCTCCTCTATCACCCAAATCTCCCTTTCCCTCCCCTTGTCTCCCTTCTCTCCCTTTTTTTTCTAGATGTCTATACCCTATTGACTGTGTGTGCTGTTTTCTCGCTGATCCATTTCTGATGAGGATGAAGGCTCCCTCATTCTCCCTCACCTTCCCCCCTTCCATACCATTGAAAAAGCTACATGAAATATCTTAGTCTATTATACCTCTCCTTTCTCTTTCTCCCAGTACATTTCCCTTTTACCTATTGACTCGATTTTTACAATATATTATATCTTAAAATTCAGCTCTCTCCTGTGCTTCATCTATAAATGTTCCTTCTACCTTTGCTATTAAATGAGAAGGTTCATATGAGTATTACCAGTGTCATCTTTCCATGAATGAATACAAACACTTCATCATTATTAAGTCCCTCATAATTTACCCTTCTCTTCCACTCTCTATGGTTCAACTGAGTCCTGTACTTGAAGGTCAAACTTTCTGTTCAGTTCTGGTCATTTCAACAGGAACATTTGAAATTCCCCTGTTTCATTGAAAGTCCAGCTTTCCCCCTGGAAGAGGATGTTCAATCTTGCTGGGTAGTTGATTCTCAATTGCATTCCAATCTCTTTTGCCTCCTGAATTGTTATCTTCAAAGCCCTATGAGCCCTTAATGTAGCTGCTGCTAAGTCCTGTGTGATTCTGACTGCAGCTCCATGATATTTAAATTGTGTCCTTCTGACTGCTTGTAATATTTTCTTTTTGACTTGGGAGTTCTGGAACTTGGCTATAATATTCCTAGGAGGGAGAGGGGAGAGGGAGAGGGAGAGGGAGAGGGAGAGGGAGAGGGAGAGGGAGAGGGAGGAGGGAGAGGGAGAGGGAGAGGGAGAGGGAGAGGGAGAGGGAGAGGGAGAGGGAGAGGCAAAGGGTTGTTTTTTGATTTATTGGGGGAGATCTCTTTCTGGGGGAGAATGGTGAATTCTCTCAATTTCTATCTTACCCTCTGCTTCTAGGATATCAGGGCAATTTTCCTGTAGGAATTCTTAAAAATGAGGTCAAGGCTCTTTTCCTGATCATGACTTTCAGGGAGTCCAATAATTTTTAAATTATCTTTCCTGAATCTGTTTTCCAGATCAGTTGGGTTATTTTTTAGGGGTTTTTTTGCAAGGCAAATGGGGTTAAGTGGCTTGCCCAAGGCCACACAGCTAGGTAATTACTAAGTGTCTGAGACCGGATTTGAACCCAGGTACTCCTGACTCCAAGGCTGGTGCTTTATCCCACTATGCCACCTAGCTGCCCCTCAGTTGGTTTTTCAATGAGATAGTTCACATTTTCTTCTAATTTTTCACTCTTTTGCTGTTGAACTATTGTGTCTTAATTTCTCACAAAATCATCAGCTTCCTTTAGTTCCATTTTACATCTGAAGGATTTTTTTTTCCTCAGAGAGCATTCTTACCTCCTTCTCTGTTTGACCAATTCTGCTTTTTAAAGCGTTTTTTCTCTTCAATAACTTTTTGAACTGTTTTATCCATTTGACCTAAGCTGGATTTTATTTTCTTCAGCATTTTTTTGGATCTCCTTGACTAAGCTGTTGACTTCATTTTCATGTTTTTCCTTCATCTCTCTCATTTCTTTTCCAAATTTTTCTTCTCTCCCCCCCCCATTTGATTTTCAAATTTTTTTTTGAGCTCTGTCATACACTGAGCCCAACTTATATATTTCCTGGGGTCTTTAGATGCAGAAGCTTGGACTTTCTCATCTTCAGATTGAGTATTTTGATCCTCCATGGGACCAAAGTAATTGTGTATAATCAGGTTCCTTTTTTCTTGTTTTTTTACTATTTCTCCAGCCTGTGCCTGATTTTGGGGTGCTTCCTGAGCTTTTTAGTATTATTGGGACACTCCCACAAGGACCCCAGTGTGTGAAGCTCTGACTGCTCTCTTGGTCTGTGAATGACCAGAAGTATACCCCTCTGCCATGGTACTGTGTGAGGGGGATTCCCTGCTCTGTGGGGGCCCTAGACTGTGACCAGGGTCTGAATGAGTTCAGAGCTCCAGAGTCCTGTTACAGGGACAGAGAACAGATATCAACAGTCTCCCTCCACTCCCAATCTCCCTACACTCCTTCACCTTAGGTGGCATGAGTACTTAGGGAGCAGTTTCTTGGAGGCTCCTGCAGGGCGACTCCACAGGTCTGCTTCTGTCCCTGGATCTGAGATGCTGCAACCAAGCTGAGTGCTGTGATTTTGCTGAGTGCCTGGGCTTCTCACTTGTTCTGGCTGAGGTCTCCCTGCTGATCTTCCAAGTTGTGCTTGGTACACCCTGGGGTGCAAGTCAGGAAAGTGCTTCTACTACCGGGATCCAGCACTCCCAGGGTCCCTGGGCCTGTTCCCAGGAGGCTGAAATTCCTTCAAACTGTCGAGGCTACCCCTCCAACATTGTGGAACACAATTTTCCTCTATTTTCGGGTTACCTTGGGCTGGAGATTTGCCTCACTGGATCTTTTGTGGGTTCTGTCTCTCAAAAATTTAGTTAAATTTGTAATTTTAAGGTTTTGAAATATTTTGGAAAGAGCATCTAAGAGAGGCTCTTCTCCTGCTGCCATCTTGACTCTTCCCCCCCCATGTTTATTCTTAAACAAGAATATTTTAGTAATGTGTACATAAATTAATGAAAGTTGGGTAAAAACATAAATTGGATTAAATGAATTAAGATAGTTAAAATGATTTGCAAACCTCAAAGATTTGGAAAATATGAGCTATTTTTATTCTCTCTCCTTGGCTTCAGTGAAGAATCTGAGTCATCTGGTCATACCCCATCACAAAGTAGAGTGGATTATGGTAAGAAACTAAGATGTTAACCTGATCTCAGCATACTAGTACATAAAGACATATGTTCTACCTCCTATGCTTATTTACAATAATGAAAAATTAAAACTTTTGCTAGATAAAAATGCCTTAACTTGTTAAGTCACTCATTGTTTAGAGTTCAAAGGACACATTATTTAGAAAATTAGATCTGTAAAATAAATTTATGGTTCATAAATTCAAATAGTAATCAATGTAATAGGGAAAATAGGCAACCCTAGTAATACCAATCTAGTTCAAGTCCTTCATCTGACAGGTACTAACAGTATTATGGGAAGGTAGCTTGATTTCACAATGTCCCAGGCAAGGTCTTTAAAATTAAAAATTCGCATTAAGTTTCTGCTCCATATAAGTGGAGAAAATTCCTTTTTGGAGAGTGACCTAAAATACATCTTGCCTCCCCCCAAAAAACAAAATAAAATGAATTCACTTAGATACAGTTTATCTTCTTAGCTCTAATTTTTATCTTTGCATAATATTTTTTCCTTTGTGATCTACAGCTTTCCCATTTATTAAATGAGAGGGTAGATGGGCTATTTTCTGACATCCCTAGAAATGCCAGGAGTGTATTATACTTTGCTAAATTTGTACCATGTTAATGTCTACCCTCTATTAATCAAAAAATCAACTTTGATTTGTTGAGTTCCTTTATTAAATACAATTAATGTCCTTTCTAGTTAAGTAATATGTCTTTATTGCCAAATCACAAAAAGTAAAAGACATAGGAGCTTTTAGGCCAGTAACAAGGGGCTGAAACAATACAGAATAACTTGGAAGGAAGAAATCAAAATTTGAGGGTTTCAGGACTGGACCCTAATGTTATTTGCTATCAGGAATTTAGCAAGCAGAGAAATTTTTATTTACTAATCCACAAACCCATTCACACTCACAATGCTACTTATTAGTTTCCAGCTAGGCCTCCTGTTATATGCTTCCCAGGAAAGATTTAATAAGAGATGTCTCCTAAGTCTTCATTATTTTGCTGCTATGTACCAGCACAGAGTAGTATCACTGGACATAGGCAGAATTAATAAAATGGGGGCAACATTGTGAGATAGACCTTAAATGTGTATACCCCTCAGTATGCCCCTTTTCTTTACTTTCTTGCATAAAAGCCTCTGTTGAAGTATAAAAGAAAACATTTAAATACATTTCTGCTATGATCCCAAAATGCAGGGAAGGCATTAAAGTGGGGAAACAATGTGGCCTTTTGTTCACAGTAAATGGTTTCCATGATGTAAAACTCTCCAACTCTGTTTAATGATTGAATGGGTTATTACTATTTCTGGCTTCCTAAAACCAGAAAATTATGATTTTTTCTTGCCTGTGAATTAACAGAATGTATAATTTCAAATAATTATTTGCAATTATGTCTTGGACATAGCTCTTTTTACCTTTTATTCAATTCTAAAAGCCTAGCATTTGGAGACCAGGTTAAAATGGTATTGTTTACAACATAGAAATTGCCCCAAATTCTACATATAAAAGAAGATAACCAGGGTATCAGGTAGATGTAAAAAAAAAAAAAAGAAACTGCTCTCCTTATAAATGAAGCTCATTATTTTCATTTTTTTACCCAAAACAGGCTCTGCTTTGCAAAGCAGAATGTACAAATAGCAATCCCACAATATAAAATAAGGAAACTGATTTTTTAAATTAATAACTAGGGGCAGCTAGGTGACACAGTGAATGGAGCACCAACCCTGGAGTCAAAAGGACCCCAGTTCAAATTTGACCTCAGACACTTAATATTCAATTAGTTGTTTGACCTTGGGCAAGTCACTTAAACCCATTACCTTGCAAAAAAAAGGCAAAACAAATTAATTACAGGTACAAATATATTCAAATAAATGTTATTCTGCACAGTAATTTCTTTGAGCAATTATATGGTTATTCCAAAAATGCAGTCGGTAGCTTCTGGCCAAGATGGCAGAGAGAAGACAGACACAATTATAAAGTCTACTGATCTTTCCCCATATATGATATGAAACAAACCTCTTAACAGAAATCCAATCCACAAATCCCAGAAAGAAAAGCCAGGAGAAATAACATCTTCCTCAGGATTTATCTTCTACAGTCATGGGTGAGTCCAGGTGCAGAGGGTGGATCAGCCACGGAGCAGCCTGATTAGTGGCAGGATTGGAGCCCTGAGAGCCTAAGAGCCTGAGAGTCAGACCTGTTTCATCAATGGGGCTAGAGCCCAGTTGACTGCCAGGGATTGGGTCAATTAGGGAGCAGAGACATTGGTGCTGGCGTTGACCCTTGAGAACTTGCCAGCAAGGCAGGGGGAAGAGTTCTGATGTAGGAGCGCTACAGACATCATCCCTGTGCTCCTCTGGTCAGGAAGAACTCCGAGTTCATGCCTCCATTTCAGCTGAAGCCTCTTCCCAGAAAAAACACAATTACAGACCTTCTGCCACAGGCACAGGTGTGTGAACAGAAGAACCAACTCAGATGACAATAGGGAGAGGGATAACCTTACCCTTGGGTGAAGCCCACCATTGACTGAAGACAAAAGTATTTTAATGGCTTCAATCACTCCCTCCAGGCCAAGTGAGAAGGCCTAAGGTCACAGACACTACAGAGAAAGCAACCAGCACCCCCCTACTGGCCAGCTGGAGAAATTACACTCAGAGAGCAAACCTCTGGCACCCTCTACTGGCCAGCTGGAGATATTGCACTCAGTGAGTAAAACCTCTAGAGATCCTAACAACAAACTTCTGTGAACCAGCCCCTCCTAGAATAAAAAGTAGTATCTACCTGAAACCATCAACAAGCATTATATTCAATGGGGAGAGGCCAGAGGCATTCCCAATAAGATCAGGGGTGAAACAAGGATGCTGATTATCACCACTACTATTCAATATAGTATTAGAAATGTTAGCATGAGCATTTAGAGAAGAAAAAGAAATTGAAGGAACTAGAATTGCGAAGGAAAAGACAAAACTCTCACTCTTTACAGATGACATGATGGTGTAGCTGAAAAATCCCAAGAAATCATCCAAAAAACCACTGGAAAACAATTAGCAACTTTAGCAAAGTTGCAGTTTATAAAATAAACCATCATAAATCCTCAACTTTTCTATATATGACTATCAAGATACAGTAGCAAGAGGTAGAAAAAGAAATCCTATTCAAAGTAACCTCAGACAATATAAAATACCTGGCAGTCTATTTGCCAAGACAGACTCAGAAACTTTTTGAAAACAATCATAAAACCATTCTGACACAAATTAAATCAGATTTAAATACCTGGGCAAACATCAAGTGCTCATGGAAAGGTCGGGCTAATATAGTAAAAATGACAATTCTATCAAAACTAAACTCCCTGTTTAGTGCCCTACCAATCAAAATTCCAAAAAAAATTACCTTAATGAGTTAAAAAAAGTTGTAAGTAAATTCATATGGAGTGACAAAAAGTCAAGAATTTCCAGGGCTTTAAAGGAAGAAAAGTGCAGAAGAAGGGGGCTTAACCCTACCTGATCTAAAATTATATTATAAAGTGTCAGTCAACAAAACTGTCTGGTACTGGCTAAGAAATAGAGGCCTGGGACTTCCAGCCAAGATGGCAGAGAGAAGACAGACATAGTTCTAAAGTCTCCTGATCTCTTCCCCATCTATCACATGAAACAAACCTCTTAAAAGAAACCCAACCCACAGAACCCAGAAAGAAAAGCCAGGAGAAAGAACATCTACCTCAGGATTTATCTCTGGCAGCGGCTTTGGCCAAGTTCGTTTAGGTGGGTCTGGGCTGGGGCGGGGGGGGAATGGGCCCCAGATTAGCCAGATTGACGGCTGGGTTGGAGCCGGGGTCTGGGGGCCCGAGAGCCAGACCAGCTGGGTCGGTGGTGGGGATGGACGGCGGGGCCTTGGGTGGTGTGGGGGAGTGGGGATGCTGGTGTTGGTGCTGTCCCCCTGGAGCTTGGGGATTGGGTTGGGGGGGGTGAGTTCTGGTGCGGAGAGCTGCGGTCATGATCCTGGACTCCTCTGGACCCATTACAATTCAGACCTCCTCCCAAACAAACAAATGCCAACTGCTTCTGCCTCAGGCCCAGGTGTGTGAGCAGAAGAACCAGCCCAGCTGAGGAATGACCTCAGGCCAGGGTAAAGCCCACCATTGACTGAAGGCAAAAGAATTCAATAGCTCCAACCCCTCCATTCAAGCAAAGGAAGAAGGTCTCGGTCAAGGTCACAGACACTCCAAAGAAAGCAACCAACACTCCTACTGGCCAGCGAGAGAAACTGCACTCAGTGAGTAAAGCCTTTAGGAAATCCCAAGCCCGGGTGAACCAGCCCCCCCCCCCCAACTTAAGGTCTTAGCAAAATGAAGAAGGGTCAGCGGAAAGGTGGATCCATAGAAAAATTCCTGAAAGGGAAAGAACCTAACTAGGAGAGATCTGAAAACTCTGAGGAGAATACAACCTCGTCTCCAGCACAAAGACTTCCTTGAAGAAATGAGGAAGGAACTTAAACATTTGGGAGAGACAATTAATACCTTGCAACATGAAAACTAAACCTTAGAAAGTACTATTGGACAAATACAAAAGGAGAATAAATCTCTCAGATCATCTTTGGACCAATACAAAATGAGAATAATTCTCTCAGAACCTCAAATGAGCAAAGGCAAAAGGAAATTAATTCTCTCAAAATCTCAATTAGTCAAATGGAAAGCTCTTTCAAAAGTAGAACTGATCAATTGGAAAAGGGGTTGCAAAAGGTTAATGAAGAAAATTCCTCCCCCCCAAAAAAAGAATGCAGTCTACAGAAACTAATGACTCCATGAGACAGCAAAAGTCAGTTAAACAAAATCAAAAATGAGAAAAAATAGAAGCAAATGTAAAATACCTCATCAACAAAACCACTGACCTCAAGAATAGATCAAGGAGGGGCAACCTAAAAATTAAAGGACTTCCTGAAAACATTGAAGAGAAATAAAGCCTGGACTTAATATTAGAGGATCTAGTGATGGAAAACTGCCCTGATATAATGGAATCAGAGGGCAAAGTAGTTATTGAAAGAGTACATCAATCCCCACCAGAAAAAGATCCTAAAATGAAAACACCAAGGAATGCTGTGGCCAAACTCCAGAACTATCAGATAAAAGAGAAAATCCTGCAAGCAGCCAGAAAGAAACAATTTAAATATCAAGGAGCCACAGTAAGGAACATGCAGGACCTGGCTGCATCAACATTAAGGTGTCGAAGGGCCTGGAACGAGATGTTTCGATGAGCAAGGGAGCTTGGAATGCAGCCAAGAATCTACTTTCAGTAAAAGCTGAGCCTTCTCTTCCAGGGAAAAAGATGAACATTTAATTAAATGGAGGAATTCCAAAAATTTCTGATGAAAAGACCAGAGCTAAACAGAAAATTTGGACATTAAACAGGAGGTTCAAGAGACACATGAAAAGGTACAAAAAAAGGGGGGGGGGGTAAAAGGAAAAAAAATTCAATCCAGTAAGTTGAAACTGGCTATATCACAGCATGGGGGGAAAAGGATTCTCATAAATCTTGAGAATTGTAACTCTAACAGAAAAAATACACCTAGCCAGAAATGATGGACATTCATGACTGATCCATGGGACTGCTATCTAATGGGATGTAACTGGCTTTAACCCCACTTGGGAGAAACCCTAATAACTCTCAGAAATTTTGACTCTATTCGATAGAATATACTGAACTAGAAGGGACAGACACTCAGAATTTTCTATGACTTAGATAGGATGATCTAAAAAACACTACCTCCTTAAAAAGGGGGACAGGAAAGAGACTGGAGGAGGGAGGGGATTGAATGGGGTAAATCTCATTACACTAAGAGATACCAAAAAACCTATGGCAATAGAGGGGAAGAAGGGAGCAGAGGAGAAACACCTGAATCTTCTTCTCATCAGACTTGGCTTAAAGTCAACCTACACATACTCAGTTAACTTATAAAACATCTAACCTTTCAAGTATTAAAAGGGGAAAAGGGGAGGGGGGACGGAGAAAGGGAAGGTGAGTGGAGGGAAAAAGGGGGGGAAATAACAAAAGGAAGGGAAGGGAAAAGGGGAAAGAAGGGGGGGTTTGATATAGGAGGGAAAACACACTGAAGGGGGTGGTATTCAGAAAAAAAATATTGGGGAATATGGATAAGGGGGAAAGGGGGAAAATACAAACAGAGGGAAGATAGCAGAGAGGGCAATGAAGAATTAGTAATCATAACCTTGAATGTGAATGGGATGAACTCTCCCTTAAAACGTAAGCAAATAGCAGAGTGGATTAAAAACCAGAATCCTAAAATATGCTGCTTACAAGAAACGCATTTGAAACAGAGAGATACATATAGAGTAAAGGTAAAAGGTTGGAGCGAAGTATATTTTGCTTCAGCTGAAGTAAAAAAAAAGCAGGGGTAGCAATCCTTATCTCAGAAAAAGCAGCACCAAAAATTGTGTTAAAAGAGATAAGGAAGGAAACTTTATCCTCCTAAAAGTTACCATAGACAATAAAGTTATTTCAATATTGAATATGTATATGCACCCAGTGGGACAGCACCCAAATTCTTAGAGGAGAAGCTGAAAGAACTACAGGAAGACATAGACAGCAAAACTCTACTAGTGGGAGACCTCAACATCCCACTCTGAGATCTAGATAAATCAAATCATAACATAAACAAGAAAGAAATTAAGGAGGTAAATAGATTGTTATAAAAATTAGATATTGTAGACTTATGGAGGAAACTGAATGGGGATAGTAAGGAATATACCTTTTTCTCTGCAGTACATGGAATTTATACAAAAATTGACTATGTACTAGGACATAAAAACCAAATGATCAACTGCAGAAAGGCAGAAATAGTGAATACCTCTTTCTCTGATCACAATGCAATAAAAGTCATATGCAATACTGGGCCAAGGAGATATAGACCCAGAACAAATTGGAAACTGAATAACCTCATTTTAAAAAATGAGTGGACCAAAAAACATAATAAAGAAAAAATTAACCATTTTATCCTAGATAATGATAATAATGAAAACAACATACCAAAACCTATGGGATTCATTCAAAGTGACTCTCAGGGGATATATTATAGCTCTAAATCCTTACACGAATAAATTGGAGAAAGAGGAAATCAATGACCTAAACATGCATCTAAAAAAATTAGAGAAAGAACAAATCAAAATCCCCAATTAAATACCAAATTAGAAATTCTAAAAATTAAAGGAGAAATTAATAAAGTCAAAAGCAAAAACATATTGAATTAACAAATAAAACCAAAAGTTGGTATTATGAAAAAACCAATAAAATTGATAAACTTCTGGTCAATTTGATTAAAAAAATAAAGAAGAAAACCAAATTTCTAGTATCATAAATGAAAAAGTTGAACTCACCACCAATGAGGAGGAAATTAAAGTAATAATTCGAAATTATTTTGCCCAACTCGATGCCAATAAATTTTCATAATCTAAGTGAAATGGATGAATATTTACAAAAATAGAAGTTGCCCAGGTTAAATGAAGAAGAGATTACATACCTAAAGGACCCTATCTCAGAAAAATAAATTCCACAAACCATTATTGAATTCCTTAAAAAAAAATCTCCAGGGCCTGATGGATTCACAAGTAAATTCTACCAAACATTTAAGGAAACAATTGGTTCCAATCCTTTATAAACTCTTTGGAAAAATAGGGAAAGATGGAACTCTGCCTAACTCTTTCTATGAAACCAATATGGTACTGTTACCTAAACCAGGAAGAGTTAAAACAGAGAAAGAAAATTATAGACCTATCTCCCTGATGAATATAGATGCAAAAATCCTAAATAAAATCTTAGCAAAACGATTACAACAAGTCATCACTAGGATAATACATTATGATCAAGTAGAATTTATTCCAGGAATGCAGGGTTGGTTCAATATTGGGAAAACTGTTAGTATACTCAATTATATCAACAACAAACCTATCAGAAACAATATTATCATATCAATAGATGCTGAAAAAGCTTCTGACAGAATACAGCATCCATTCCTATTAAAAATGCTAGAGAGTGTAGGAATAAATGGACTGTTCCTTAAAATAATTAGCAGTATCTATGTGAAACCATCAACAAGCATTATATTCAATGGGGAGAGGCTAGAGGCATTCCCAATAAGATCAGGGGTGAAACAAGGGTGCCCATTATCACCACTACTATTCAATATTGTATTAGAAATGTTAGCATCAGCAATTAGGGAAGAAAAATAAATTGAAGGAATTAGAAGTGGGAAGGATGAGACAAAACTCTCACTCTTTGCAAATGACATGATGGTCTACCTAGAGAATCCCAAGAAATCATCCAAAAACTACTGGAAAGAATTAGCAATTTTAGCAAAGTTGCAGGTTATAAAATAAACCCTCATAAATCCTCAACTTTTCTATATATGTCTAGCAAGAGAACAGCAGGAAGAGCTAGAAAGAGAAATCCCATTCAAAGTAACCTCAGACAATATAAAATATTTGGGAGTCTATTTGCCAAGACAGAATCAGAATCTTTTTGAAAACAATTATAACACACTTCTCACACAAATTAAATCACATTTAAATAACTGGGCAAATTATCAACTGCTTATGGATAGGTAGAGCTAATATAATAAAAATGACAATTCTACCAAAACTAAACTATCTGTTTAGTGCCCTACCAATCAAAATTCCAAAAAATTGCTTTAAAGGGTTAGAAAAAAATAGTAAGTAAATTCATACGGAGAAATAAAAAGTCAAGAATTGCCAGGAGCTTCATGAAAAAAAGTGCAAAAGAAGGTGGCTTAGCCCTACCTGATCTAAAATTATATTATAAAACATCAGTCATCAAAACTGTTTGGTCTTGGCTAAGAAATAGAGTGGTGGACCAGTGGAATAGACTAGGTGTAAATGCAGGAGATGATTATAGTAATCTGCTGTTTGATAAACCCAAAAAGTCTGGCAATTGAGATAAAAACACCCTCTTTGATAAAAATTGCTGGTATAATTGGAAGTTAGTATGGAAGAAACTTAGAGACCAACACCTCACACCCCTTACCAAGATAACATCCAAATGGTTACAGAACATAGACATAAAAAACAATACTCTAAGCAAATTAGAAGATCAAGGACTAATCTACCTGTCAGATCTATGGAAAGGGGAGCAGTTTATGTCTAAGGAAGAGTTGGAGAACATCACCAAAAACCAATTAGATGATTTTGACTACATTAAATCAAAAAGCTTTTGCACAGATAAAACCAATGTAACCAAGATCAAAAGAAATGTAGTAAATTGGGATACAAACTTTACAACTATGGATTCTGACAAAGGACTCATTTCTAAAACATACAGAGAACTGAGTCATATTTTTAAAGCAAAAAGCCATTCCCCAATTGACAAATCATCAAAGGATATGCAAAGGCAATTTACAGATGAGGAGATCAAAGCAATCCATAGCCATATGAAAAAATGCTCTAAGTCATTATTAGAGAAATGCAAATTAAAGCTTCTCTGAGGTACCACCTCACACCTCTCAGATTGGCCAATAAGACCAGGAAGTATAAACATCATTGCTGGAAGGGTTGTGGGAAATCTGGGACACTATTACACTGTTGGTGGAGCTGTGAACTCATCCATCCCTTCTGGAGAGCTATTTGGACCTATGCCCAAAGGGCAACAAAAATATGCATGCCCTTTCATGCAGCAATACCACTACTGTGTCTATACCCTGAAGAGGTGATGAAAAAGGGTATGAACATTACTTGTACAAAAATATTTATAGCAGCCCAGTTTGTGGTGTCAAAGAATTGGAAATCAAGTAAATGTCCTTCAATTGGGGAATGGCTTAGCAAACTGTGGTATATGATTGTCATGGAACACTATTGTTCTATTAGAAACCAGGAGTGATGGGAATTCAGTGAAGCCTGGAGGGATTTGCATAAACTGATGCTGAGTGAGATGAGCAGAACCAGAAAAACACTGTACACCCTAACAGCAACATGGGAGTGATGTTCAACCTTGAAGGACTTGCTCATTCAATCAGTGCAACAATCGGGAACAACTTTGGGCTTTCTACAAAGGAGAGTGCCATCTGTATCCAGATAAGGAGCTGTGGAGTTTGAACAAAGTGCAAGGACTATTCCCTTTAATTTAGAATAAAACAGATGTCTTATTGTTTGATCTTGTTACCTCTTAGACTTCTCTTCTCTTCTTTAAGGATATGATTTCTCTCTCATCACACGCAATTTGGATCAAGGTACAACATGGAAACAAAGTAAAGATTGACAGAGTGCTTTCTGTGGGGGGAAGCAAAATTGGGGGGGAAATTGCAAAACTCAAATAATATTTTTAATAAAAATAAATTTTAAAAAAGAAATAGAGGCCTGGGTCTGTGGAATAGACTAGGTGCAGTAGCAGGAAATGATTACAGTAATCTGCTGTTTGATAAACCCAAAGAGTCTAGTTGTTGGGATAAAAACTCTCTCTGCATTAAAAACTGCTGGGAAAGTTGAAACTTAGTATGGAAGAAACTTAGATTATACCAATACCTTATACCCTATACCAAAATAATATCCAAATGGATACAGAATTTAGACATAAAAAACAACAGCATAAGCAATCTAGAAGAACAAGAACTAGTTTACCTGTCAAATCTATGGAAAGGAAACCAGTTTATGCCTAAGGAAGAGATGGAGAACATCACTAAAAACAAACTAGAAGATTCCAATTACATTAAATTAAAAAGATTTTGCACAGACAAAACCTGTGGAACCAAGAGCAAAAGAAATGTAGTATACTGGGAAACAATCTTTAAAACTTATGTTTCTGACAAAGGACTCATTTCTAAAATATACAGAGAACTGAGTCACTTTTTTTTTTTTTTTACAAAAAACCATTCCTCAATTAACAATTGGTCAAAGTAGATACAAAAGCAATTTACAGTTGAGGAGATCAAAACAATACATAGTCATATGTAAAATTGCTCTAAATTATTACTTATTAGAGAAACTCAAATTAAAACTTTTCTGAGGTACCACCTCAAACCTCTCAGACTGACCAATATGACCAGAAAGGATAGAGATCATTGTTGGAATGGTTGTGGGAAATCTGGGACACAATTACATTTCTGGAGAGAAATTTGGAACAATGCCCAACAGGAAACAAAATGTGCATACCCTTTGATCCAGAAATACCACTACTGGGTCTGTACCCTGAAGAGATCATGAAAAAAGGTAAAAACATCACTTGTACAAAAACATTCATAGCAGCCTTGTTTGTGGTGGAAAAGAATTGGAAATTAAGTAAATGTCTGTCAGTTGGGGAATGGCTTAGCAAACTGTGGCATATGTATGTCATGGAACACTATTGTTCTATTAGAAGGGAATTAGAAGGGAAGGGAATTCAGGGAAGACTGGAGGGATTTGCATGAAACTGATGCTGAGTGAGATGAGCAGAACCAGAAAAACACTGTACACCCCTAATAACAACATGGGGGCAATGATCAAAACTCAATGGACGCATTCATTCCATCAGTGCAACAATCATAGACATGGGAGGGGATGGGAATCCAGGGAACCCCTTGGGGCTCACTGCAATGGAGAATACCATCTGTATCCAGAGAAAGAACTATGGAGTTTGAACAAAGACGAAGGACCTTTAATTTACGGGGGGAAAAAAATGATATTTTGTTGTCTGATCTTGCTATCTCTTGTACTTTATGTTTCTTCCTTGGGGATATGATTTCTCTCTCATCACATTAAATTTGGATCACTGCATACCATGAAAGCAATGCAAAGACTGACAATTTTCCTTCTGTGAGGGATGGGGGGAGGGAAGTAAAATAGGGGGAAAAGTTGTAAAACTCAAAATAAAAAAACAGTCTTGGTACTCAACATTTTTTGGAATGATTTCTCTCAGAGTTACTTCAGAATCTAGTGTTCCATGTTGTTTTAGATTCTTAAGAAAGTTGAGAGTTTTATTTTATAAATTTCCGTGGTGAAAGGGAGCAAAAAGAAAAAGAAAGGAAGAAGCCAAGTCAAGGCTGAAAAGAAGGAACTTCTAGATATAGCTAATAAAGAAACACATATGATGATTCAAAACCAAAGGGATTAACAAGCAACAGAAGAAGCAAGCTTGGGCAGTTTATGACAAATGTTTGTGTTTTTATTCTGCTGTTTATATCCATTTTTATTACTAGAAGTTCTTTTATAGCTTTGGGAGAACCCATATATTTTATTTCATCAAGTATTTTCAAGGGCCATGAACTTTTACATAGAGGCAAGTTATGTTTGAAGCACAGAGATGCCTGTCACTTTTTCCAAAATGTTGTCATATGTCTCAATTCTGTTAATCTACTGGGTACTATACTTATCTTCAATACCTTTATTTAAATTTAAATTTTATTTTTCCAAACACTTGTTAAGAAATTTTTTCAACATTCATTTATGTGCATATGTATATTTTTAAGTTACAAAATTTCCTTCCATCCTCCCTTCCTATCCCCCCTATATATACATATATATAGTATCTATTTTGAGTTTTATAACTTTTCCCCCATTCTTTCTTCCCTCCCCCACCCTCCACAGAAAGCATTCTGTTAGTGTTTATATTCGTTCCATGTTATATGTTGATCTTAGTTGAATGTGATGACAGAGAAATCATATCCTTAAGGGAGATATATAAAGTATGAGATAGTAAAATTACATTACAATATAATGCTTTTCTTTTTCTAATTTTACAGTGATAATCTTTGGTCTTTGTTCAAAGTCCATAATACTTTCTCCAGATATAGATGGGATTCTCCATTGCATATAGCTCAAAACTGTCCCTGGTTTTTTCACTGAAGGGATGAGCAAGTCCATCAGGGTTGATCATCACCCCCATGTTGCTGTTAGGGTGTATAATGTTTTTCTGGTTCTGCTCATCTTGCTCCACATCAGTTCATGAAAATTTCTCCAGGCTTCCCTGGATTCCCATCCCTCCCAGTTTCTAATAGATCTATAGTGTTCCATGACATCCATATACCACAGTTTGTTAAGGCATTCCCCAATTAAAGGACATTCACTTAATTTCCAATTTTTTGCTACTACAAACAGGGCTGCTATAAATATTTTTGTACAAGTGAGGTTTCCCCCCTTTTTAATCATTTCTTCAGTGTATAGACCCAGTAGCTGGGTCAAAAGGTATGCATATTTTTCTTGCCCTTTGGGCATAATTTTTAATTGCTCTCCAGAAAGGCTATATGAGTTCACAGCTCCACCAACAATGTATTAGTGTCCCAGATTTCCCACATCCCTTCCCAACATTCATTATTTTCCTTTCTGGTCATATTGGCCAGTCTGTGAGGCATGAGGTGGTATCTCAGAGATCCTGTACTTTGCATTTCTCTAAAAAGTAATGATTTGGAGCAATTTTTCATGACTATGGATTGTTTTGATTTCCTCAGTTGTGAACTGCCTTTGCATATCCTTTAACCATTTGTCATTTGGGGAAAGGCTTGATTTTAGAAAAATTTGACTCAGTTCTCTTTATATTTTAGAAATGAGTCCTTTTTCAGAAAAACTAGTTGCAAAATTTTTTTCCCAATTTACTACATTTCTTTTGATCTTGGTTACAGTGGTTTTATCTGTGCAAAAGGTTTTTAATTTAATGTGGTCAAAATTATCTACCTTGTTTTGAATGATGTTCTCTATCTCTTCCTTTGTGATAAACTGCTTCCTTTTCCATAGATCGGATAAGTAAACTACTCCTTGATCTTCTAGTTTACTTATAATATTGTTTTTTATGTCTACATCTTGTATCCATTTGGATCTCTTCTTGAAATAGGGTGTGAGGTGTTTATCTAATCTAAGTTTCTTCCATAGTAACTTCCAATTTTCCCAGGAGTTTTTTATTGAAAGAGAAAGTTTTTATCCCAATAGCTGGACTCTTTGCATTTATCAAACATCAGATTAATATCATCATTCCCTGCTATTGTACCTAGTCTATTCCACTGATCCAGGACTCTATTTCTTAGCCAATACCAGACAGTTTTGAGGAATGATGTTTTATAATATAATTTTAGATCTCGTAAGGCTAAGCCACAATCTTTTGCACTTTTTTACATTGAATCCCTGGAAATTCTTGACTTTTTTATCTCCATATAAATTTGCTTATAACTTTTTCTAACTCATTAAAGTAATTTTTTGTAATTTTGATTGGTAGGGTGCTAAACAAGTAGTTTAGTTATGGTAGAACTGTCATTTGTATTATATTAGCTCCACCTATCCATGAACAGTTGATGTTTGCCCAGGTATTTAAATCTGATTTTATTTCGTGTGAGAAGAGTTTTGCAATTGTTTTCAAAAAGTTTTTGAATCTGCCTTGGCAGGTAGACTCCCAGGTATTTTGTTTTGTCTGAGGTTACTTTGAATGTGATTTCTCTTCCTAGCTCTTTCTGCTCTATTTTGCTAGTCATCATATAGAAAATATTGAGGATTTTATGAGGGTTTATTTTGTTACCTGACTACTTTGCTAAAGTTGCTAATTATTTCTAGTAATTTTTTAGATGACTTTCTGGGCTTCTCTAAGAGAGCATTTTTTTCTCCTCCTTTCCTATTCTAATTCCTTCAATTTCTTTTTTTTCTCTTATTAATGAGGCTAATATCTCTAAAATGATATTGAATAGTAGTGGTGATAATGGGCATCCTTGTTTCAACCCCTGATTTTATTGAGAATGCCTCAAACCTATCCCCATTGCTTATAATGATTATTGATGGTTTCAGATAGATACTGCTTAATATTCTAAGCAAAAAAACATTTATTCCTACATTCTCTAGTGTTTTTAGTGGGGATGGGTGCTATATTTTTTTCAAAAAGTTTTCAGCATCTATTGATGTGAACATATGATTTCTGATAGGTGTGTTATTGATAGAATTAATTATACTAACTGTTTTTCTAATATTGAACCAACACTTACATTCCTGTGATAAATCCTACTTGATCATAACGAATAAACCTAGTGATAACTTGTAATCATTTTGCTAAGATTTTATTTAAGATTTTTGCATCTATATTCATCAGGGAGATAGGTCTACAATTTTCTTTCTCTGCTTTAGGTATCAGCACCATATTGGGGTCATAGAAAGAGTTAGGCAGAGTTATATCTTCACCTATTTTTCCAAAGAGGTTATATAGAATTGTAACCAATTGTTCCTTAAATGTTTGATACAATTCACTTGTGAATTCATCTGGCCCTGGAGATTTTTTCTTAGGGAGTTCAATAATGGGTTGTTGAATTTCTTTTTCTGAGATAGGGTTATTTAAGTTTTTTAATTTCCTCTTCATTTAATTTGGGATGTTTATATATTTTGTAAATATTCATCTATTTCACTTAGATTGTCATATTTATTGGCATAGAGTTGGGCAAAATAATTCTGAATGGTTACTTTAATTCCTTCCTCATTGGTGGTAAGTTCACTTTTCATTCATGATACTAGTAATTTGGTTTTCTTTTTTTTAATCAAACTAACCAGAGGTCTATCAATTTCATTGGTTTTTTCATAAAACCAGCTCTTGGTTTTATTTATTAGTTCAATAGTTTTCTTCCTTTTATTAATTTCTCCTTTAATTTTTAGAATTGCTAATTTGTTATTTAATTGGGGGGTTTTTAATTTGTCTTTCTATAATTTTTTTAGTTACATATTTAGTTCATTGATTTCTTCTTTCTCTAATTTATTCATGTAAACATTTAAAGATGCAATATATCCCCTGTCAGCCACCTTGAGTGTATCCCATAGGTTTTGCTTTGTTGTATCATTATTGTCTTTATCTAGGATGAAATAATTAATTCTTTCTATAATTTGTTCCTTGATCCACTCATTCTTTAAAATGAGGTTATTTAATTTCCAATTAGTTCTGGGTCTATATCTCCCTGGCCCAGTATTGCATATGATTTTTAATTGCAGTTGACCATTAGGTTTTTATGCCCTAGTACGTGGTCAATTTTTGTGTAAGTACCATGCAGAAAATAAGTATATTCCTTTCTAACCCCATTAAATTTCCTCCATAGGTCTATCATATCTAGATTTTCTAGCAATCTATTTACCTCCTTAAATTCCTTCTTATTTATTTTATGGTTAGATTATCTAAATCTGAGAGTGGGAGGTTGAAGTCTCCCACTAGTAGAGTTTAATGTCAATAGCTTTCTGTATCTATTTCAACTTCTCCTCTAAGAATTTGGATGCTGTCCCATTTGGTGCATACATATTTAGTATTGAAATTACTTTATTATTTATGGTACCTTTTTTTAGGTTTTTAGGGGGGGATTTGTAAGGCAAACGGAATTAAGTGGCTTTCCTAAGGCCACACAGCTAGGTAATTATTAAATGTCTGAGACCGGATTTGAACCCAGGTACTCCTGACTCCAGGGGTGTTGCTTTATCCACTGCGCCACCTAGCCACCCCTTATGGTACCTTTTAGGAGGATATAGTTTCCTTCCTTATATTTTTAATGCTATCTATTTTTGCAGGTGCTTTGTATGAGATAAGGATTGCTACCCCTGCTTCTTTGACTTCAGCTGAAGCAAAATATATTTTTCTCCAACCTTTTACCATTATTCTATATGTATCTCTCTGCTTCAAATGAATTTCTTGTAAGCAGCCTATTGTATGATTCTGGTTTTTAACCTATTCTGCTATTCGCTTATGTTTTAAGGGGGAGTTCATCTCATTCTCATTCAAAGTTATATTTACTCTTTATTGCCCTCCATGCTATCTTCATTCTTTTTATATTTTTCACCTTTTTCCCTTTATTCGTATTCCCCAGTGTTTTGTTTCTGAATACCACCACTTTCAGTGTGTTTGCCTTCTTAAATCGGCCACTCTCCCCTTTTCCCCCTTTCCCCCTTTCCCTTTTCCCTTTCTTCCCTTCCTTCTGTTAGTTCCCCTTTTTCTCCCCCTCCCAGTTTCCCCTTCCATTTTCCCCTTTTAATGCTTGAAAGGTATGATAAGTTTCTTAACTTGATTAAGTGTATCTAAGTAAACTTTAAGCCAAGTTTAAAGACAATGAAGGTTCAGGTGGTTCTCACCTCCTCCCTTCCTCCCTTCCTCCCTTCAGTTACAATAGGTCTTTTGTATCTCTTGATGTAATGAGATTTACCCCATTCAGTTTCTGTCCAACCTCCCTTCTCCCCCCCCCCCCCTTTAAGGAGGTATTGTCTTTAAATCATTCTATCTGAGTCACAGAAAAATTATGAGTGTCCATCACTTCTGGCTAAGTATATTCCCTCTAATAGAGTTATAATTCTCAAGAGTTATGAGATTCTTCCTCCCAAATGGGTATTCTTGAGGTCAGTGGTTTTGCTGATGAGGTATTTTACATTTTCTTCTATTTTTTCGATCTTTTAGTTTTGGTTGTTGTCTCATGAAGTCATTAGTTTCTGCCAATTCCATTCTTTTTCTTAGAGGAGAAGATTTTTCTTCCTTTATCTTTTGCACCTCCTTTTCCAGTTGGTTCATTCTATTTTTGAAGGACATTTTTATTTGTCCAAATGTAGTTTTGAGAGAATCATTTTTTTTTTGCTTTTGCCCAATTGAAGATCTGAGAGAGTTTTTCTCATTTTGTATTTATCCAATTTTTTTCCCCCAAGGATTTGTTTTCTTGTTCTGAGATCTTAATTTTCTCTCATAATATGGTAATATGTTAATTTTCTCTTGATTTTTTTTTCTCCCGATTTTCCCAATTGGTTTTTAAACTCATTTCTTATTTCTTCAAGGAAATCTTTCTGTGCTTGGAGACCAATTCATATTCTTCTCAGCAGTGCTAGATCTCTCTGGGTTAGGATCTGTCTCTTCCAAGTATTTCTCCATGGGGACTGCTTTTTTGTGGCCTTTTTTCAGGTTGCATTGCAGGGTAGGGAGCTGACTCTCAGAGGTTTGCTTTTGAGGATCCTAGAGGCTTTGCACATTTGGCTTAGTAATTCCAAACGCCAGCCAGTAGGGGTTGCTGGTTGCTTTCTCTTGAGTGAGGTCCTCAGGGGCAGAGTCTCAGTTGATCCTGAAAACTGGACTGGGCCCTGGGGGAGGAAGTTAATCTCTTTGTGTGAGCTCTGATGCCCTGAGGCAGTGGGGGTTTATTGTTTGTTCTTGGCAAAAGGCTCTGCTGAAAGTATGGAGCTCAGGTCTTTAGCCCAGCTGGTTGTTCTCCAGGCATGCTCTGAGACTTTTGCTGGAACTCACCCTCCAGTAGCTCTACTCCTGGCCAAAGATTCTGCTGCTAAAGCTGGATCTCGCACCCAGCACTCACTGCAGTCTCCCCATAGCTGAGGCTGACTCTGGCCTCCTCCAGCTGCCACCCCCAGCAACTGATCCTCTGCTCTCATCTCCGGGTTCACCCATGGTCCCCTGAGGCAGACCTTCTTGGTAGGTGATCTTTTCCTAGCTTCTTTTTCTGGGTTTTGTTGATTGAATTTCTTTTAAGATGTTTCTCTCATGTTATTTTTGAAGGGAAAGAGAGAGAACCTATCACAGTGTCTGTCTTTTCTCTGCCATCTTGGTCAGAAGCTCCTAGCTTTTGCATTTACATTTTTGATAAACCTGTTTACAGATTAGTCATTTTAGGTATGAGGAATTAGGAAGGGAAGGAGATACATAAGACATAATTATTAAGTATTCATCAGATTTTGCAGGGTTTTTATTGTTTTTGTGTTTTATTTTTCTTCCTCTGGATAGGGATATTTTGTTCATAACCTGTCTTGTACAGTTGTCCTAGCTCTCTGAACTGCTGAGAGGAGATGCTTCCATCAAGGTTGATCATCTCACAATGTTGTTATTAATGTGTAACTCACTTAGTTTGTCTCTAATTTCTTAAGAAATGCAGAACTTCATGTAAATAAATTTTCTTTTCATGCAATGTTAGCTAATGAAATATAATTAAACAAATTTGAGAAAGATGTAAAATATTATCCCTTTGAGATGAAAAAGGTAAAGGACTCTTGTTTATGAAAAACAAATAAAACTTATTGTGCAAACAACTTTCATATATCATGAAAAGATATAGAATATTAGAAGGACCAATCAAGAACTGGGAAGGCCTTTTTGATGATATAGAAATCACTGAGATATTTGGGTATTACGGTTCCTTTAATTTGCATGTGATTGTTTATAGAATCTGTGAGATTAAAACTCACAAAGTGGGAATTCAAATAACAGAAGATACTTTAATTTCATAACCAATAAAAATTAGATATTGTAGTTTTACCTAAAAAAGGTTAAAAAAATAGTCCCAAAACACTTTGTGCTGTTTTGAATCATTGACAGAGTTAAATAAATCAGCAGCTGGGCCGGCTAGGTGGTACAGTGAATAGAGCATGGGCCTTGGAGTCAGGAGTACCTGGGTTCAAATCCAACCTCAGACACTTAATAATTACCTAGCCATGTGGCCTTGGGGAAGCCACTTAACCCCATTTGCCTTGAAAAAAAAATCTAAAAAAAAAGAAATCAGCAGCTGAAGGTGGAAAGAACTAGCTAGGAGTTGAATTAAAAGATAACATGATGAGGTTAGGAGAAGAGCAGCAGAATTAGTGGACAGGAAATCTTCAGTTGTAATCCTAGGAAATATGTGTGACCTTTGACTAGTCACTTTTTCTGTCTCTCTTTCTTCATTTTTGACAAAAATTAGAAAGTTGAATAGATATCAAAGATAATTTCGGCTTTTAGATTTCATGATTAGGGTAAGTTATTCAAATGGACACAGCACCTATCAGTTGGAATGGCTGACCAAGTTGTGGTATATGATTGTGATAGAATACTATTGTATTATAAGGAATGACAAGCAGTATGCTCTCAGAAAATCCTGGGAAGACAACATGAAGTGATGCAAAGTGAAATGAATGATACCAGGAAAATAATGAACACATTAACAACAATATTCTACAATGATCAATTGTGAAGAACTTAAATGCTCTTAGCAATACAATGATAGAATTCCAAAGGACATATTGAGAAACATAAAATCCTGTCCAGAAAAGGAAATGATGGAGTCTGCAGCTAAAAGCATACTTCTTAATTTTTTTTATTTGGGTTTGATTGTTTTTTCACAGCATGATTAAGATGGAAATATGTTTTGTTTAACTATACATGTTCAATCTATATCAAATTGTTTGTCTTTTCAATAGAGAAGAGAGGGAGTAAGATAAATTGGTGCTCAAAATTTAAAAAGAAAGAATGCTAAAAATTACTTTTACCTTTAAATAAGGAAAATATATATCTATATCCATGATCTATCTGTCTGTCTATCTATCTATCTATCTATCTATCTATCTATCTATCTATCTATCCATCTATCTATCTATCTATCTGGACAGTGCAGTCCCCAAGGTAATTACTAGATAAAATTTATTAGCAACTGATAGAGAAATGCTGATTTTTATATCCACACTCTATTGCCAACCTCTTGAGGGTTCGATGGTATGTGACAATTTCAAACCATCTGTTTCTAAGCAGTCTTGGCAGCTTTCACTGAGGTCTAAAAATTCACCTGGGAGATATCCATGTTCTCCAGACAGCTAAGATCTTCTAAGATAGAAGTTATAAGAGGATGGAAGATGAAGAAAGAATCAATGGATATAGAAAATTCATTTTTAAATAATGATGAATATGAAATTTTAAAATAGAATTCTTAATGCAGAGTAAATTAGATAAATCAGACTGATGAGAGGTAATATGATAAAGTTTATTCAATCTAGCATAAGTTAAACAATGGCGGTGAACTGAAAAAAATGTCCCTTTGCTTACAATATGATGAGGGATTCTAGAAATGTGGAAAAAAATTCATGTAAATTCTCCCAAACATTTAAGAAATAATCCAAATCTAAAAATATGTTTTGCATGACTTCACATATATAATAAATATCAAGTTGCCTTTTCAAAGGGAGTGGTAAGGGAGAGAAAAAGATACTTTGGAACTGAAAATTTTAAAAATGTTAAAAAAATTTGCATGCAATTGGAAAATATTTAATGTAATAAAAATGCATTAAGGAGGAAAAAGGAATTCACAATTTGCCACACAAATCATTGCCGATGCAATGAAGTCCCAGAAAATTATAAGACACCACATTAAATACCTTTACTAGACAATATAGCATATTAAAACAATGTCAAAAGACTGAACAAAATAGAAAAAGGGTCAATATCTCACCCAAATCTCTAGCTGGTACAATGGTTAGAAGATTGGGTCAGGAATCTTAAAAAACAGTTTCCCCATCTGTACAATGAGGTGGAGAAGGAATTGGAAAACCACTCAACACAGTGGATAGAGCACTGGCCCTGGAGTCAAGAGAACCTGAGTTCAACTCCTGCCTCAGACACTTAATAATTACTTGGGCAAGTCACTTAACCCCATTGTCTCAAGTAAATAAAATTTTAAAATTAAGAAAAATATTCGGGGTGGCTAGGTGGTACAGTGGATAAAGCACCGGCTCTGGAATCAGGAGTACCTGGGTTCAAATCTGGTCTCAGACATTTAATAATTACCTTGCTGTGTGGCTTTGGGCAAGCCACTTAACCCCATTTGCCTTGCAAAAAACCTGTAAAAAACCCAACCTCTAATAACTTTGCCAAGGAAACCTCAAATGGGATCATAAAGAGTTGAACATTACTGAAGAAACTGAATAACAAAATATTTCAGCTCAAAACAACTTACCTAGAAAACAAATTGAGAAGAAAAACACGAATAACAATCATTGTACTATCTAAATACTGTGCTTTAAAAAATAAACCTAGATATCTTATTTCAAAAGGCCTTAAATTAAAATACATTTAGAATCACATCTCTTAGAGCCAAAGGGCAAAATTAAAGTAGAAACAATCCATCAGTCATTGTTTGCAAGATATTCTAAAATGAAAATCATTCAAAATTGCAACTTCTATGTCAAATAATAAATATAAGCAGTCAGAAGGAAAAACAATCAAGTAACAAAGATATTCAGAGAATATCTGTGGTTTAATATGTGGTTTAACAGCCATCAGGATAAAGAAGAAAGGAATTTGGATTATATTACAGAAACTAAAGTACATGAGTTTACATACAAGAATAGCATACACAACAAACTAATATATAATGCAAGAGTAGGAAAAAATGAAATGAATCTTCAATCAAATAAATTGATTTTCAAACATTCCTGATAAATTGACCACAACTATAATAAAGTTTTGCAATTTCAAACACAAGAGTGAAGAGAAACCTAGTAAAGTAAACATAAATGAACTATGGCAAAGGACTAAACAAAAGAGAATTTATAGACTTATATAGGGACACTAATATTGGGTTCGCAGGTAGAATCCTATTAGACAAGTCATGTGTGATTCTGACATATCTTTTTGAGCTTAAGAAAAGAAGGAACAGAAAGGGATAGAGATAAAACTCTGGGTGGCGGAGGGGGAAGGAAAGAGAAAAATAAGGGAAATTATCTCACATAATCAAGGTGCACAAGTAGGCAACTCCTTAACAATGATGAGGGGTTGGAGTGGAGCAGTTAACACTCAAAACTCATTCTCATTTAAAGTGGTCAAAAAAAGAAGAATACAGGCATATATACATAGAGGTGGGTACAGAAATATTTTTCACTTTATAGACAAAAGGGAGAAGAATGAATTAGACTTACAGGGAAGGTAGATGAAGGGAGGAATCAATACTAAATAAACCCTTTGGATATGAAAAAGCTATAACTCGTTTTCAAATAGCACACTGAGGGAATGTATACAGGGGGAGTGGATGAACAAGGTATAGTATATAAAATGGATACAATGCTATTGAATTGTACTCTTTTCAACATAATGACCAACCAGGATTCCAGATGAATAATGAGGAAACAAACTACTAACCTTCTTTCTGATAGATAAAAAGCTCAGAATGCAACATTTGGCATAGCCAATACAGAAATTTGCTTTGATTGACTATGCATATTAATTTATCTTTTCTTCTTACTTGGGGCTAAGGAATTGATTTAGAAAGGTGAGAAGACATATTTTTACTGATTAAAAAGTAAACTATTTAAAAAAAATAGGCAAGGTCATCTGAGCAGAAGACTAATTACTATGAAATTCTTAGAGGCAAAGGGCAATTTAAGCTTACCGTTTTATGTATTTTGTGAATATCACCAGCACTCCCACTGAGGAAATGGATTGTCAATTGAGCATATATTTAAGAATATAGCAAAAAATTCATAGAGTCCAAATTCATAGATTCCAAGTTTCTGGATCATTCAGTACATAATGATATCTTGCTTAGATTGAAAAATAGCAACAATAACATTAAGAGCAAGCAGCAACCAAAGCTTATAACAATAAAAAAAAAATCTAGCATTTACATAGGAACCTAAGATGTTTCTGAAGAACCAACTGCCATACCCCTAGTACAATCAGGGAAAGGCATCAGAGGTGGTATGACATGGTCTTGATTCAGGATGATTTAGTTCTTATCCTGCCACAATGTCTTATAAGTTGTGAAATCCTGACCAAATCAAATTAAACTTCAGTTTCCTCACCTATTAAATGGGCATAATAGTAGCATCTATTTCACAATATTTTAAGAAATATATGAAATGTCAGTACTTTATAGCCTGCAAAAAACTGAATAAGAACTAGAATATTACTCACCCTATTCTTCTTTCTCATACCAGGAACTAAGGGGAATTGAAGACCTGATTCAAAGTTTCTACATGTTGCCTCCCCAAAACCTAGATGATAGATTTTATGAATGTCTGAATTTCAAAAGGAGAAGGTGACCAATTCTTTTCTCCACGTGAGATGGGATTTGGAAAGATTCCTATTTTCCAAGTAAAACTTCCTGGGTTTAGATGCCATATTTGATTATTTGATCATCAATACCTCTATGTCTATCAGTATATTACTTAAGCTCCTTGATTCTCATTTTTCTCCTCTATAAAATGAAAGAGTTAAAAGCAAGATCACCTCTGATCCCCTCCAACTCTAGATATTAAATTCTTTGATCTTATGACTAAAATGTAGTAATGGAGAGTAATTCAAAAACACATTGATAGACTTAGTGGATAAGAGTAGCAGTCTCAAGTTAGAACCACAACTCTCCATTTTTACACCTGAAGTGACTGGGGAGAAAGAAATTGTGAAGTCAGTTTTGGCCAGACTACCAGAAGTGGAAATGTAGCTCAGGGTCAAGGGAGGAAGCTAAACTAAAGTGTGGCTCAGGGAGGGAAGCATTTTATTTTCAGTTTAATATTTTAAATAGTTATTCTTTCAAACTGGATTCTAACCTCAATTTTTTAAGTTAATAAAGTTGTTCAAATTCTATTACATAAATATTGATGCCTTGGGAGAAAATATAAACTTTTTTTAAAGTACATGAACTTGAAAAGAAAAGAATGGCAGAAAAGATCTGCTTGAAGATAGAATGACATATTTAATTTGAAAGTAAACTGGAGTCACAATTTTGTTGAAGATGTGTTTGTGCAGGGAGGCCAATAGATGGCACAATGCATAGAGTGTCAGCTCTGGAGTCAAGATGACCTGAGTTCAAATTCAGCTTCTGACACTTAGTTGTGTGACCTTGTGCAAATCGCTTAACCCCATTACTTTGCAAAGAGATCCCCCCAAAAAGATGTGTTTGTGAGGTGGGGGGGCATATTGTTTCTTTGTATATTTACTGATTGTTCTCTGTTAAAAGCAGAACAGTTCCAAAATGGTTGAACAATTTTACCCACAATTTCATCTTTTAGAAGACCAAGGGGAAAATGAAGGAAAATGCTCTTTTGGACTTTCTTTCAATACCAATGAATAATGTGGCAGCAAAACTTTGAGAGATGTACCTATTCCAATTTTTAGGTAGGAGATTATTAAAGAATCATAGAGAAGTTGGGAAAGGTCATATTTTCAGTTAAATTCAATTGTAAAGTCTAGCAGTCCCCTACTGTATGCAAAAAAACTGCTAAATTCTAGAAGAACAAAATCAAATGTTAATATTGTACTTTCTCAAGAAGTTTTTAGTTTATAAGAGATAGGATTTGTTCAGAAATAAGTATGACGCAAAGTAGAAAGTGATGTTTGATCCTCATTTTTAGTGGGGAGCATCATGAATTGGTACCTGAGTCATATAACCTGAAATAATGAGAGCTTTTGAGGGAGTATATGACAAGTAGCTGATCTCATAAAGGCTCAAAGTTAGGAGAAGGTAGGATAAAATCAGGGGAAGCCTAGGTTCAATTTGGCTGAAACAGAACTTTTAAAAATGAGGAATAAGGTAACACAATCCCAGAAAGGTGCATCAAAAAACAAATTGGAACATTATATTACAAGTTAAATTTTACTTTTTATAAAAAAGGTTCTTATCCTATTTGACATGGCCAAGACTATAACTGTCTAAATTAAATATGAATGAAAAGACCTTAATTTTAAGGCCACTCAACAAAATTCCAGCTATTCAAATATAAATTCAAAAGGCTATCTTTGTCCTCAAGGATCTTATAAAAGAGGAAACACATGCATCTTAATAGAATGGTGACCAGGGATTAGTGCTTTGCATGGGAAAGTCAAAAAGCAGGGAAATTTGAGTAAGAAGGAAAGTAAGTGAGACATCCTTGGCAGAAATGCTAATTTTGATGACTATATACATTTAGCAGCATAGCATGGAAGTGGAGAGGAAGATAGTAGGACTTGCAACTGGACAAGATAAGACAAAATTTTCTCCAGTCAGAACACAGAAACAGAATTTCAGTTATAAATGGAAGGAAAGGCTTCATGAACATTGAAATGTTGAGAAAGTAGCTTTAAATCAATTGTGTGAGAAGGAAAGTGGCTTCCTAGACAACCACATGAGTAGTAGAGAAAAAGAAGCTGGGTCATTGACTATGCTAGAGAGAGATCCTTTGACCCTATGAGAATTCTGATGGGGAGATAACTTTAAGAAAGGTTGTATATAAACCTCTGAACTCCCTAAATATAGTATTCTGGGATGTCAGGATGTCTATTCCTCTTTAGTTACAACTCTGATCTTGTCCAATATGAAAAGTGTCAGGAAGGATTTACATACCAGAATAAGTTCATTTACATTGAATTTGATTATGCAGGGCAGTTAAAATGAGTTTGAATATGTGCAAAATTTTGATATATTACCTTGATTGTATGAGATTATATAATTTTGGATTATTTTGTCTTCTTGAATTTGCAGTATCTCTCAATGTATAAGATGCAATGTTTTTCAAAAAATTTGGGGTCTAAAAACTGGGAATGTCTTATACAGTGGTTGTAGATTTTTTATTTATATTTCCCACTTTTTCTGCACTTGTTGGCTTTGTGCTCATTGTTTTACATTTGTTACTGATATATTATGTTACACTTTGCCCAAAAATGGCTCAGAAAAGGTTTTTGTATAGTGCTCAATTCAAGTTAAAAGTGATCCAGTTTCAAGTAGCTAGGTGGCGCAGTGGATAGAGCACCAGCCTTGGAGTCAGGAGTACCTGAGTTCAAATCTGGCCTCAGACACTTAATAATTACCTAGCTGTGTGGCCTTGGGCAAGCCACTTAACCCCATTTGCCTTGCAAAAACCTAAAAAAAAGTGATTCAGTTTGCAAAAGTGAATGGAAATTGTGCTTCTGAGCATCAGTTGGGTTCTCATCCAACTGAGAAAACAATCTGAGACTGACTATGGGTAGAAGAAACCCCACTGAAAACTCCATGGAGGAAGAGACCATGAGAGGCAAGTCAGCCAAATGGTCTGATTTAGAGATGGACTGAAGAGCAAAGAGCAATTGGAATTCCTGTGTCCACAAAGATGGTTCAGCAGGAGGCAAGAAGAAGTGCTGATGAAAAAGAAGTGAGGAGACAATTGGTGCTTCGGGTTCATGAAACAGAATGGACTAAGCATGTATACACACACTACTAGACTTGCCCAAAAGATGTCTGAAAAGTTATGAGCAGGAGGTCCTTGAATTTCAAGATGAATAAAATTTGAGTTCAATTACTTTATGTAATACATTGTTTTTACAAATTTTGTGTCCCAAAATTGAAGTATATCTTATACATGGGGAAATATGGTATCTTGATTATGGTCTACTTTGTCATCAACAAATTTCTTTCATCAATATGACCTTCTTCAAGGTCATTGTAATTCACTACCTGGAAAGCACTAAAAAATTCAAATATTGAGAGACAAAGACCAACATATTTTCTGTAGAAGAGTTCCTGATATTGACTTTTTGTTTTATATTTTCAACCTAGACTTATTTTTCAAAGTGTTTTTGAACTCCATAATGCTTTTCAACTCCCCTAAACCTCATTCATGTGCTTGATTCATTCTTTAAAAGTGTCTCTCAGTGGGTAGTTGCTTCAATAAAAAATTCATTAGTTGATTTTTTTTTGGCAAGGAAATGAGGTTAAGTGACCTGCTCAAGTTCTCACAGCTAGGTAACTATTAAATGTCTGAGGCCAAATTTGAACTGAGGTCCTCCTGACTCCAGGGTTGGTGCTCTATCCACTGCCCCAACTAGCTGCCCCTATAAAAAAATTCATTAATACTATCTTTACCTGTTCATTAGTGAAATTATGATGCATGGAGTTTGAAAATATATCTTATTCCATTCTAAAAGCAACTCTTTCCTCTAGAGAATAACATTTATGTCAGCCTTCCAGGAAACACCAAGAGTTAAGAAAGATGGGCTAGTTGTAGCTAGATCCATCATTTTTTGCTATTTAGGGATGAGTTGATATCTTTGGTTTTGAGGTATTATAATTATAATTATAGTATAGTACTTTGCTATGATAAGGTCATAGTTTCTGCCTGCCATAGCTGGAGTGGTGGTGGTGGTGGTGGGTCAAAATGGTAGATACTGGAAAGAGAAGGGGAAAACAAAAGATTATTAGATGGTTAAAGGAGAACAATAGTGGCAATAGATCTAGGAATCTGAAGTAGGTAGGAAGAAGGAAAGAAAGCAAGATGGAAGGGTATATTAATCACCTATTAAATGCCATCTGCTTTATTAAGCACTTTAAAAAAAAATTCTCTCAATTGATCCTTCCAACAGCTCAGTGAGATACATGCTGTTTTCCTCCCCATTTGATAGAGGCAAAGTGAGGTTAAATGACTTGTCCACGATCACCCAGTTAGAAAGTATCAGATTGTATTTGCAATAATGTCTTCCTGACTTGAGTCCCAGTGTCTTCTTTGCAACATATAGCTGCAGTTTTGATAAATATACTGTGCAATGGTTATATGTAGGATCAAATTTTCACAGAGAGAGGTCTGCCCAGGAGAAGGGAGGAATTGAACTGAAGCAAGGATGGAGAGAAGAGAAAGCCAGGAAAATCATGAGTCGAACTCAATTTGCTAGTTCCCAAGGAGCAGCAATTAGAAGCAAGATGATCTGGCTTTTAGTAGCTGCTGCTGAAATATCCTCCATAAGTTGCTAGTTATACAGAAATATCTCTAGTGTGTGTGTTTGAGTGTGTGTCTGTGTGTGTGTGTGTGTGAATGAGAGAGAGAGAGAGAGAGAGAGAGAGAGAGAAAGGTTTAATTTTTAATATTCCCAAAGGTAAAAAAAAAATCTTTGCTCTTTTAAGAACTGATTTAATTTTTCTCAAAATAATGTGACACAATAGGATCATATCACAGATTTGGAGTTCAGGAATCATTTTGTAATGAGAAAACTGAAGTCCAGAGAGGGCAAATTAGTGAGTTTCAGCACAATAAAAAGGAAACTGAACTTTGAGTAATTGAACAGTCCCTAAGGGGTTCCAGAGAACAGTTAAATTAATATACTTTACACTCTATCCAAAGAGTTTTGCTTAATCACAATGCAGAGTTCAGATAATACCCTCTTCCTCCACCATATATTGTTATATCAACACACTATCAAATTAATCAAGCACAAAAATACATTTTTAAGTCACTTAGTGAATAATGTAGCAGATCAAACCAAGAGTACTGAGTTCTCTTGCTTCCTAAGGAAGTCACTTTTTGTTAGTTTTTAATTAGTAATAAGAAATAATCCATTAATTGATTTTATGAGATATAATTCTCAATATATCAACCCCACCCCAAATATCCCAGAGAACTATGCCTTATTGCATGAAAAAACAAAAATGTTTCAGCAAAATAAACCTATGCTGTAATGCTCTATGTAGTGTCTCACAGTTCAGCAAAGTGGCTCAGTAGGTAGAATGCTAGTCCTGGAATCAGAAAGACTCATCTCAACAAAAAAGGAAATGATCATTATCTGAGATGATGTGGGAAAATTGGGACATTAATTCACTGCTGGTGGAGTTGTGAACTGATCCAACCATCCTGGAGAACAATCTGGAACTATGCACAAAGAGCATTAAAATTTTACCAGCAATATCAATACTAGGCCTATATCCAAAAGAAATGAGAAAAAAATGAGAAAAGTCTCACATGTTCAAAAAATTCATACCAGTCTTTTTGTAGTGGCAAAGAACTGGAAATTGAGAGGATGCCCATCAATTGGGGAATGACTGAAAAAGTTGTGGTATATGAATGTAATGGAGTACTATTGTTCTATAAGAAACCATGAGGGGTCAGATTTTAGAGAACCATGAAAAAAATGCATAAACCGGTGCTGAACAAAAGGACCAGAAATAAGAGAATATTGTACACATTAACAAATTGATCAACTAAGACGGATACAGCCCCTTTCAGCAGTTCAGAGAACAGGGACAACACTAGGAGACTGACTAGTTGTGAACAATGCCATCCTTATTCAGTGAAAGAAATAAAAACAAAAACAAAAACCACAGAATCTGAATTATACTGTGCTCACTTTTTTAAATGTGTCAAAGTTGTTTCCATCTCTGACTCTTTGTCTCCATCTACCTTTCTGTCTGTCTGTCTCTTTCTCCCTCTATCCTTTCTCTCTCTTTCTGCATTCTTCTGAAATAACTTGATATTATTGAAAATCCATATTTTATTTGCCAGAATGATTTGTTCTCTAGTACATGACTAAAAGTTATGTATGTGTAAAATGATTCAATGCCTTGAATTAACATGCTTATCTCTCCTAGCAGGTATCTATCTCCTAGCAGCATTATCTATCATCCCAAATTTCCCTCAGTAAATTAAAAAGGGTATTGGGGCATAGCCTTCATACCTGGTTTTTATAATGATATAGATGAATACACACCAAATCACTATGTGCTGTTATTGAAATATGATCAATTCCTTTTACTCATGGAATTTTTCCCTTACTCATTTTTCTCATAAAGACATTCAGAATTTAGAGACAAGAATAAATAGTGCTGTAAATCAGAAGCCCTTTATTGTTCTCTATGCATTTTTTAAAAAGAAGTTTTTGTTTTCACTTTTTAAAATGTTCTTATGTCTCTAATATTTGCACCAAGATTCATATTTTAGTCTCTAAAATAATCAATATAACTCCCCAGCTTAGGAATAATGCTCAAAATCTATTCTAATATGATGAATAGCTGACTTTTTGAGTAATTGCTTACTTTTTATTTCCTTTTGCTTTCTATATATGCTCCTCTGACAGTAAAAATATATAGACCTTTCCTTCATAGAGTAATGTCAGAAATATGTCGGATATTCATTGACACTGTTCTTCTGGCACTGACAAAATGGAAAACAAGTTTCCAAAGTCAAACCATTCTTCTAAGGCACAGATTTAAAGAAATCTATTTTCTCTAAATATATTATGCATATATATATATATATATATATAAATATATATGAAGTACCTACCTTTTATGTCATATGAGTCTAATGTAGTATAGTAGTATTATTGCTGAGCTTTTTGAGCATTTAACTTCTTCTAACTTAGTATTGTCTAGAATAAGTAAGGAGCAAAGATTACATGTTGACATAAATGGAAGATAATTACTTCACATTTATTTTGTGCATTAATTTTTGCAAAACATTTTCTTTATAATTATACCATAAGATAAATAGTAATATGCTAATTTTATAAATGAGGAAAGTGAGGGGTTAAAAACATGACCAAGCTTACATAGTTCAAAAATGTCTCAAGCAGAATTTGAAATTAGGTCTCTTCACTTCTATTCCAGTGTTCCATCTACTTTGCCTCAATTTAATTTTTACTACTTGTGGACAGAAATAGTAAATTAGCATTTATTAAGAATCTCCTGTGTTCTAGGAATAGTTCTAAGTGCTATGGGTATAAAGAAAGAGAAAAGATAACCCTTGCTCTCAAAAAGCTGTATAAATAAATGAAAGACTAGTTGCTACAAGTTTTGACTGGGCATCAAGCCAATTCGAAGAAAAATTCTGCTAATAATCATGGACAAGTTCATTTTTTTCTTTATAAAGAATATTATAAAGAATAAATTCTTTAATGTATTATGTTATACAATGTAGTATAGTGGGATATTATTCTCAAATGCTATCAGGTCAAATTCTCACTGGTTTTGTTCCCCCATTTTTAGGTGGTAGATTAACTGCCCAGTGCTTTTTAACCACTTAATTTCAATTAAGTTATTTTTAAATTTATATTTACTTCTAAGATATAATAAAAACAAAAATACAAATTTTGCATCCCAATATTTCAAGGGCACATATTTCATTATACTTTCTAAGTTTCTGGAGGGAGAGGCTCATACTTCAAAATTTATACATATCTGTGGTTCCTCAAAATTCATGCCTATATACAGCATCTCTGGGCAAAGCTTTTCCTATTGCAACACTATCGTTACCAGACACTGTCAGAAAAGTACTCAAATCAAGAAAAGAGTTCTATCAAGAGTGAGTAGTCAAAGAGAATAAAAGATTGTGGGCAATTAAAATTTTTGAAGGTGTTTTCAATTCTAGTTTTCCCACTATAGACAGAGGATTGTTTTTTCTCCATTTAGTAAACTAAAACTAGCTATAAAATGTTTTAACATGGTCCAAAATTTCTCCAATATACTTCCTTATGTGCCAACCCTCCATAGTTTTACTTGGTTATCTTGTTCCCCTTTCCAGAGCTGCCATGTAGTTGTGAGAAAACTCTTTCAGAAACTTCATCCACATGGGATATTTATCAATCAAACATGCTCTGTGCATCCACATCTATCCCCCATTATACTTCCGTCACTGTTCCAAGATATCAGCCATATGCTTTTGAAGGAGGCATAAAATTGAAGGTTTCATGTCATAGACATTTGCCTAAAAGGTGAGAGGAGATCAACTTTTCCACCAGTAAACATGTATTAATATTAACTGTACCAAAGGGATGCTATTATTGCCTCAGGAGACCAAGACAATATAGATATGAATGTAGGAAAGATGTATGTTGAGTCACCACTTAGGCTTATACAAAATAGACTCAACTATGTAGGTTGCTCCCCACATCACCAACTCTTTTTGGTTCATTATATCCTCAGCCAGAATTCAAGGTATGAAATCTCAGACTACAATTCATAATGTAAATGTGTTACAGTGTATCTACTGAGTATAGGATAGTCTTTCCTATATACTCCAAGAGAATATAGAAAAATGTCAAGAACATTTTCCAAATAAAGTTAACAAGCAAAACATTCCTCATACTAGCTTGTAAATAATCAACTCAAATCTTATTTCTTACAGGCTCTAAAGCACTCCAGACTTGTACTGATACATTGTGGCTTATATTCCATTCAGAAATAAAATATAATTAAGGTTATTGTTGGCAACTTCCTGGTCAGTACATTCTGGCAATTGATGAGTACCTTCTCATCTGGTCCACATCATCTCAATAACACTCAGGAATAACAGAGGAATGAATCATCTATATCTCTTGCTCCCCCACATGATGACTTAGTCCCTTATTGCTGTTTTTTCTAAGTATGGAAGAATCATGTACAAGATCATCCTCTCTCAAAAGCATTAATATTAAATAGGAAATTCCCTTTCTTTTGATAAATGGTTTGATGCTTAATTCTTAAAATTTGAATTCTTCTCTATTATATTCCAATCTAGAATATGATATTATGTCATTCCTATGAAATTGCTCTCGACTGACAAAAAGAACAAATTCCAGGTCTGCAGGTCTTGGGGTTATTGGAGAAGCAACCCTCCATAGTTTTACTTGGTTATCTTGTTACCCTTTCCAAGGCTACCATGTAGTTGTGAGATGATATACCTCTGGCATTCTACTAATTGTATCAGGAGCTCATTATTATCCAAGAACTCTGCAGTTCCCACATTCTTCTGCCTTGCCTAAGGCAGCCAATAATGGCTCCTAAAATTAGGTATTCCATCCATGGAAATCTCACTCATATATATTTTCTTTCCCTAGAAACTATGTAATCTCTCAATTCCTTTGGACCAAAGGAAAGATTGAAGAGGTATAATTTGTCCTATTATTTTCCTTTATCTAACAGTGGAAGACAATCAGCTCATCAAATATCAATTAGTCAACTTTTAAGAGACTTTCAAAAATTCCAAAGGCTCACCAATCTATACATTCTTTAGGTTGATGAGAACATTTTCTTGATCCCTTCCCTAGAAATGAAAACATGAATTATAAACTTTAATTATTACTATTCCTATATCTTAGAAATTCACAGTCACAGCAAAAAATTAGTGTGGAGGTGGATATATTCGGTTATGTCTTGAAGGAGTTTTAAGTCTTGAGGCCAACAGATGCTAATCTGGCTTGTTTCATGAAACAGATTGAGAAGAAAGACAAGATTAACCATGTAAATCATTTATGTTTTTTGCCATTTCCTTCCCTGAATTTTATGACAGAAAGTCAAAGGAATCCAATGGCAGGAAAGAAAAAGAATGTTTAGAATTAAATGAAGCAAGGTAGAGTAGTGATTTTCCAAGTGAAATAGCCCAGGAAAGGGAAATGCAGTTCAGATCAATTCAACACGTATTTAAAAATAGTCTAATATGGGACAATAACTTAGGGTTCAGAGATATAAATAAATTGGTTCTTTTTTCAGGAGGTTTATATTCTACTACTATTAAAATTTCTGACAAATGAACAATCATCAATTAATAAACATCCATTAAATATCTACTGAAGTCAATGTAAGGAATAAAAAGATAAGCATTAAATAGTCTCTGCTATCAAGGAGTTTACATTCAAAATAAAAATGCATTATCATTTGGGGGTTTTTTGCTTTTTTTTGTATCTAACCACTGCTATTGGTTACTAACTTTTGGAGAGATACAATAAAGGAAAAAAGCATCAGAACAAACTTCTGTGAGATTTGCACTAAATATTTAGGGGATTTTTATTGTTTTATTCATTTCATAGGATATATATGTGTGAATATATGTATATATACATATATATGTATAAATGTATGTATTTGTATGTGTATGGATGTGGGTACACACAGAGTTCACTAATAGAAACAGGCAATCTGGGTTTTAGTAGCAAGATCTTCCACTAAATTATTGCGTGGCCTTGAGCAACTCATTTCACACCTGGATGTCAGTTAAAATGAAAGACTTGGACTAAAATCAGGAGTTTCTAATGATTTTTGCATTTACATCATGGACTCCCTTTGTTGGTTTTGTGAAACATATGGATCTTTATGATGCGTGTTTTAAAAATGTTTATAGAATAAAATAGGATTATAAAGAAAGCTATATATTATAAATGTATGTGTATAGATAGATGGATATATATGTATATATACATATATATGTATATATGTACATATGTGTATGTATATATATATATATATATATATATATATATGTATATATACTTCCCTTCCTAGTTTATGGACATCCTGAAAACTATGTATGGACAACAAGTCAATAACCTTTAAATTAAATGATTTCAAGAAAACTGGTTTGAATTTGTTTCAGAAGAAATGCAAGAAGCAGTTTCACCTAGGGAAAGAGCAAAGAGAATTGACATTGGGCAATTTCAATTCTAGAACTTGAAATTAGCCCTGGATGACCTCTTTTATTCTGCCAGAGATATTCATTCTCCTCCATAATGACCCTGAATGGTCACCAGCCAAAACTTTTCTTCATCTAAAAAAATTTTCATCTTCTCACAGTATGAGGTAAGTCATGCTGAGGTAATGGTTTAACGCTATCTCCACTCTGAAGTTCTCTTCCTTCTGAATCAGCATCCCCAGTGCTGACCTGAAACATGTCTTTTTAGTACCAGATACCACATACATTTTACCGTATAGGGAAGAAAAAAATGGGGAACGAGATGACATGAAATAAAGTAGAATTTAAAAGAGAGATCTGACTGATAAAGATTGGTGCTGATCCCAAAGTAATTTTAAAATCTGAAGCCTCTCTGAATGTGATTCATATGCACACTGGAGCATTGCTGCTTTAGATGACCTGTCAAGAATCAAAGGTCTTTTGACCTGAAATATATTAATAGTTTACAGCTCACAGATGTCCAATTCCCTCTTTCCAAAATTAAATAAAGGAGATTTACTCTGAGGTTTAATCTGTAACAGATTCACTGAATAAGTGAATGCATTCTATCTAATTAATGCTTTATTAATAAATTACTCAATCTAACACTTTGTAAATGGATTTACTTCTTTTATGATAGCTGTCTATGTGTTCTCTTCCCTACCCACTAGCACACAGTTTTAAAAGACAGGGAACAAAAATTCTTCCTCCTCCACTCCATTTCTACTTTAAACAATTCATCTCTAGTCTGAGTATCAGAGCAAATAAAATGCTAAAATGATAGAACTCCTGTTTGTCTGTGAGAGAACAAAATTATGTCTAGAACTTCAGTTCACCATCTACCAATGTGGGGGTTAATACGGTTAATACTCAATATTCTTTTAATTATTTTACTGTTCTAGAACTGATTTCTATGATTCTCCAACCCTGTGGAAAAGTGCCAGGAAAAGGACTTCAGAAGGTATTTGTTTCTTTCTTCCCTTAGACCATGGCAAAGTTTGGGCATAAATGAATTTACATGCAAATTTATCTAAGATGCTCTTTTGTGATGTGATTTAAAAGATGTCAGCAAGGCCTCCACCAACTCAAAAATTGTATTCGATCATGACTCAGATTATGTTACTAAATATTATTAAACTATCACCATTAAATAAAATAGTTATCAAATTATGCTATTAAAATAACATTGAATTATGCTATTAAAATGTCATCTGCCAATCTTTTTGATGACTAAAGTTATATTCTTAGAAGTCCATGGAAAAATGCTATTAAGGTCATGGAATGCATCATACTTTAAGGGCAAGAGTTCTGGACTTTGAATAAGAAGAAAAATTTTAAATTTAGCTCTTAACTATGTAACCATGTGCCTATCTTAGTTTCTTATCTATAAAATGGGAATAACCACTTACTTATAGAACCTGTTTCACATTTATGAGATCATTATTTAACCCTTAAAAGTCAGATAAATCAACCTTAAAATGGCATATAAATTTGCTATTTGGATGAAGATATTGTTTCCTATTAAAATGCCTCTGGGCTAATTGACACTTGGACTTCTTAGTGATTCAGAGTGCATTAATTCAGCAGATTTTTTTCAATGTTCAATTGTTTATATAGGCATTTTATGTCTACTTGTTATTCTATAGAATATAATCCCATTTTTGGTAGGGCTATTTTAATTTTGTATTTGTACTCCCAGTTTCTAACACAGTGCCCATGATGAAGTAGACACTTTTTTAAAAAGCTTGCAGATTGGGGTTTTTTGTATTAATTCTAGAATAGGAATAGGGTAAGGAAGAGATATAATGACTGACTTGGAGGCAGAATAAACCATAGTTCAAATCTTGCCTCAGCTACTCACTACCTGTTTGATGCCAAACAAGTCATTTAACTTCTCAACTTGAGTTTACTTATCAGTAAAGTGGGGATAATAATAACATCTACCTCATAGGAGTATTATGAGGATTAAATATAGTAATATAAGTAAAGTGCTTTCCAAATTTCTAAGTGATATTTAAAAGTTTTTCTTCATCACCATTATCACCATCATAATACTGATAAAGGACACATAGTTATCAAGTCAATAAATCATCACAGGAAGATTAGTCTAGCTAGGACCTTGAGAAAACTTAAGGGAGGCAAATAATGGTGAAGGCACTGAAAGTTGGCAGAGATATATTCCTAACATGAAACCATTCAAGTGTAGGGTCCATTTCACTGGCATGAGTGGGAGGAGTTAAAGATAATACTAAAGCTGTTATATTCTACTAAGTTCTGCCAATAGGCTTTGTCTGGTTTTAGTTAACATCAATTTTCAATTCCTGTCTTTAAATTTTCCACTATGCAATTCATTTAAAATATTTCAGTATGGTACATATCTGTGGTAAAAAGGGAAAGAGATAATTTAAAATTCTATTCCTGAAGTTTACTTGGGTACATTACTCCTTGATTCTCAATTTCATGATCTGTAACATTACAAGCACTAGAACTCTGAGGTCTTACATGATCTTTGCGTCTAAGATTAGCTTTTTCCATTAATAAATGCTTTGCTGATTGATTGATCAATTCCTGCTTTGGAATCTGTTACTTAAGTTATTTTTCAAATGTCTTAATAATGTTACATTTAAGAATCAAAACCCTGACTTTCAAATCCCCATTCACTCCTTATTGTCACCTCTAGAGGTATCAAAACAATATGTTTTGCAAAATGAGGAATTCTGCTAGTTAGTTCCTAAAGTCTCTTTCTGCCAAACTTATAACAGTTCAGAATCAAAAACAGGAGTAAAGGAGCTTAGTGAAGGTGTGAAAGGACTCCTATAGTACATTCCTTTATCTTATCATTGAGTGGAAGACTGATCTTTAAATGAATCAAAATTTTTTGAGCTTCAGATTTAAGTGCAAATGTTTACTCAAACTTTCCTATCAAGATTGGGGCTAAGAGCTTATTATTGGGATTTACAATTTTTAACTGAATGTCCCATCCCTTGAAGTATCCCTTCCTAGAATGAAAAAATTGATGTTCCAGGAAACAGGAAAGACAAAAGATACCTACTTTTGCCAATAACAATCAACTCTCAGTTTATGCTAGTCCCCGTGGCCTTATCCATAGTGTTTCCTTGTGAATGGCAAAGAAAAACTACTCTGCAATAACTCTTGACTGCACTTCCTGGCAAACTTAATCCAATCATTCTCTTGCTTCTGCCTATATGAGGTGGTCATTTCCTGGCATCACACAGAACTACAATATAACTATGACCTTGAAACTTAGTGATTTACTTCCTTCAATGCACCTTTATCTAATTATGGATATTCTTCTTAGAATATCTGGTTAGCAAACATTTTTTCCCCATCCCAGTGATTGTGAAGCCAAAGCTGTTGCAGGAAAGGGAGTACAAACTCCCTATCTCCAATCATTTGTTCCCTTACTTCCCTCTATCTCAATCCTATTCCAACAATGTTCAACTTCAAACCAGTCTCTAGGACACCTGGTTTCCAATGAGCAAGCTTCCTTTTATTTAAAGTCTGTCTTTCTTAATCCTTCAAATTTATGGCATTGCTTTTGCTGCTGAAAAAAGCTCCTGAGTCACTACTTCTGAGTATTTTGTAGACAAATTTTGAAAATTGTAGGAAAGTTCATTCCCAAGAGCCCTAGAAATAGGTAATTTAGTTACTAGGGATCATATTTTCATAGAATTATTCCTGAGTTTATATGCTAGAGTCATGATTTCAGCTATTGTAATGGTAGTGGTATTTATTGTCTGTCTATGGTGAAAACTTTGTTGATGAAAACTCCATCCTGAAGGACACTGGTCCTGGCAGTTTTTTTGTGAAAAATGTGAAAACACAAATTCTAGGTTTTGATTTTTTTATGAGCCTTTCTGACTATGAGCACTATGGATAGGTAAGTGTACAGTAGTACACATACATACATACATACATATGTGGGCATATTTAAATGTAAAGAGAGATTTCATAGTAATCAAGGGTCATAAAAGCAACTGAGTGTATATTTAACATATTTACATCTACATATATATATATATATACGTGTACAAGTATTTACATGCACATACATATTTATATAGTTTTAAATATCTATATAGCTATATCTATCTATATTTATACCCTAGCCACTAAAACATTCCTTTTATATAAGAGAAAAGGAGAGAGGGAGAAAAATAAATATTTCTATTAATCCTTTTCTTTGTCAGAATGGTGCTAAGTAAGCACCTTACAAATAATATCTCATCCGATTTTCACAACAATCCTACAAGATAGTTGTTTTGTTATCCCCATTTTATAGTTAAGGAAACTGAGGCAAACAGGGTCACATAGTTAATAAGTATCATGGTGGATTTGAACTTTCTTTTCCCCAGTTAGAATATAAAATTCCTTGAGAGTAAAGATTTTTTCACTATTTTCTTTGTATTCCCAGGGCCAAGTGCAGGAAGCGGTATGGTGTAAGCACTTAATTTTTATTGACTGATCAATTATCAATAAAATGTATTATTAACTATCATAATCTTCAATCTTTGAACTCTATGTGCTATTGCTTTTGAGTTTCATGTCTCATTTTCTCTATTAACTCTGGATAGTCTGAACTGTCAACTTTACAGTTATGAAATTAAAACTGTACCATAAAATTGAGAGGATAAAATTTTAATAAATTTAATTAAAAATTAAAATGTCATCCAGAAAATTCAAAATTCTATCCCTAATTCATACGTACGTCCTAGAAACCTCAGGATTTCTTAAGTCTCATAAAATTCCTCATCTTTCAACAATATCTTTCAAATATTGCTATGTTCTCAGTATCCTAAAATAATAGAGGAAATGAATACCTAAATAGAAGCACCATCTGTGAATCATTTATAAGTCATCTACTCTTCCCTTCTGGATATTTCTCTCTCTTTCTATCATACAGGTAGAAGCTAGCTTAAGTCAGCCTTTCTTTTTTTTTTCCTACATGAAAAATTACTGAAGGGAGAAAAGTTCACTTTTAGATACCAATTTTCCAATGAACTTTGCCACAGATTACTGTATTACGCTGAGTGAGTCATAATTCTTTTATAAATGTGACTGAGAATCTTAAAGATTAATGAAGGTTTGTGAGGATCAGGAGAGACCAAGATCCACATAGACAAATAATGCCTTTTTATGCTTGACAGGTCAACAACTAAATCTATTTTAGAGTATATCAGTGAGAAAAAAGGAAGAATTCCACAACTTCATCAAGTCTGTGGACATTCAACATTTTTCATGTTCAAATGATTGGGCTATTTATGATAGGAGTAATAATAATTAAAAATTGATAATAATAGAGTCTTTTTGATGTTTGGAAAAGTGTAGACATCAACTCATTTGATCCTTACCACAATTTCATGAGACAAATGCTGCAGGTATAATTTTCTCAATATAACAAATAAATAAAGCAAGCTTAAGAGAAGTTTAAAATTCTGTGTAAAGTCATAGTATAATGAGTGTTTGAGGCAAGATTCAAACCTAGGTGTTCCTGCCTCCACCACTAAAACAGGGTATATTGAATAAAAATCTGTCATAAGTTATAGTGGGGCATCCTTTAGGTACTATGGATACAACCAATCAGTGAGAATCATATGGTGACTGAAAAAGGGGGCAGTCAGTGGGCTGATAATATATGTTGTAATAATTCCCTGGAGGAGACAAGGTGGATTATTTTAAGAATTGGCTTACTGAACTTTCAGGACACAGTCAAGATAGCAGCATGAAACTAGCAAACTCTGAGCACTTTTCCATAAATAATATTAAATGAAGTCTCTACATAGACATTAAAACTACAGATCCCACCAAAAAATAAAAAGACAAAATCAAAAAAAGTTTTCAACTGTAGACATCATGAGGATCTTCAGTGAAGTCTGTCTCTTTGTCAGAAAAAGGGGAAGTAGAGCCCAGCTAGGAGGAAGAGATGAAAAACCAGCCGGAGGCTTTAAGCCACAGTACAGTTGATGTCTTGGCATCTAGACAACAGCACAGGTCCTGGCAACTAGCTCAAAAACCAGCAGGGAGGGTTCCAATCCCAAACAGAGTCTGATCCTTCAGAAAACTGGGGTAAAGACAGGACTGGATTGGGAACAAATCACTGCACAGGCAGAGACTGGACATAAAGGAGGAAACAAACATCTGCATAGACAACATCAGATTCCAGCCCCAGAAAAAACAAACATGCTTGGGTCTATACTATATTCCAGGAACAGAGCCCAAACAATCAAAATGGGCAAAAAAACTAAAAGAATGCTAATAATAAAAAGCTATTATACAGATAGAGATGATAAAAAATGCCACCTAAGAAGAAGGAAATGAAAAATTTTATATGTGGGAAGTCTCAAAGGAGTCTATGAATAGGACTCAAATATGAAAGCTCATAGAAAAGTTTAAAAAAGAATTTAAAAACTAAAGAAGAGAGGAAGAAGAAAAATGAAAAAAAAGAAATGAGAGCCATGCAGGAAAATTATGGGAAAAAATGGACTAAAGAAATCAACTACTTTAAAAATAAGAATAATCAACTATAAAATAATGTATCACTTCAAAAAATAAAGTCAACCAACTGGAACAGGAATGCAACTCATTTAACATTCAAATCAACCAATTGGAAAAAGAATGCAACTCATCAAAAGTAAAATTGACCAAATGAAAAGGGAAACACAAAAGTTAACAGAAAAAAAAACATTAAAAAATTAAAAATTAGACAAACAGAAATCAATGAATCTATGAGGCACCAAATTTACATCACACAAAGTAAAAATGGTGAAAAATCTGAAAAAAGAATAAGTGTATTTTAGGAAAACTAAACCACCTGGAATATAGATCTAGGAGAGAAAATTTATGAATTATGGATCTACCAGAAAGCCTACAGCAAAAAAGAGACTGGAAAAATATATTTCAAGAAATTATGAGGGAAAAATGTCTAAATCTGATGGAACAAGAATAAAAAATAGCCTTTAAAATACATAAAACTCCTCCAGAAAAAAAGACCCCATGATAGAACCTCCAAGGACTTATCATAGTGAAATTCCAAAATTCTCAAAGGAAAAAAATACTGCAAGCAGCCAAAAAAGCAATTTAAATACAAAGTAAGAACAATCAAACTTATCTAGGACTTTTCAGCTTCAACGTTGAAAGATTGTAGGACCTGGAATATGGTATTTTGAAGGGCAAAGGACCTTGGATTGCAACCAAGAATTTGCTACCCTGCATAATTCAGCATATTCTGACAGGGAAAAGATGGGTGTTCAATGAAATAGAGGACTTCCAAAATTTCCTGATAAAAAGACCAGAACTGAACAGAGAATTCAATCTCCTAATACAAGACTAATGAGATATATAAAAAGGTAAATGGAAAGGGGGGGGGGGGAAAGCAAATGTTACTCAAGCACATTAAATTGTACACAACTCTACAAGGGAAGCTAACACTTGTAACTGTTGAGAATTGTTTTTCTCTTAAATATTCAAAGGGTTGAATATAGTTGAAGAGATTGTACTGAGAGGATATCGGTAGGGGTGGTTCTTATTCTCCTGTTGAAGAAAATCAAAATGGCATCGCTATGTGTGAGACAGCACAGACAAATCCGACTGTGGCTGATCAGAATGCTCAATAACAGGTCATATACAAATAGTCCAGGTAAAAAACTGGGGTGGCTACTCTAAAATTATGCATTTTATGTTTCCTTTGAGCTATGTTAATTCTGTCTTCCTCATATTGCTCAGCATATTCTCTGATGGACAATCCTGTGTCAGGGTCTCCCATACCTTATAATCAATTGTAAAGTTCTTAAGATAGCTCTTCAGAGAGTCCCAGTACTTAGAGTAGTTAGAGGATTTATATATAATCAAATCAGAAGTGACTTTAATTTACTAGATACTTTGAGATTTGTATTGACAAAGGGGCAGAGGGTGGGAATGTTCTTAGAAGGGTTGGACATAAAAAAATTAGGGAGTCATTTTATCTTAATCCACACTTTAAAGAGGGTTTGAGCTAAAGGGGGGAGAGTATCTTTTGGGGGGACAAATTGTTCATGAAAGGATTTGGCTTTGTATGAAGCTTTGGCTCATGAGGATTATGTGTTCATGAAAGGTACCTGAAAACAGGGTAAGGTATAAAGTGATTATAATTTGATTTTATTCAATACTCCTGAGAAGTGTAACAAAAACAAAAAACCCTTCAGAATCTAATAAACACTACATTAGCTTTATAAAAATTATGTCTTATGTATTTATCTCCTTTAATTCTAATTCCTCATACTGAAAATGACTAATCTGTAAAAATATCTGTAAAAAAAACAAATGTGTATGTATAATATCAATCTTACTGGTCCCTGTTGAGGGTAGAGAAGTGGGAATGGAGGGTAAAAGCAAATTTTGTAACTTAAAAATATACACATGCATATGAATGAATGTTGAAAACCTTTCATGATATGTATTTAGAAAAATAAATATAAATCAACATAAAAATAGATTAATAAAATCAATAAAAAAGAAAAACTTTTAAGTGTATTCCTAATGAGATTGAAAAGGTGAGGGTAATTAGTGACTATGAGGTAGTATTACCTATTGAATCAAACAATTAAATGATTGATTGTTCTTTGAGTTTATGGTTCAATCAAACAACCTTTACTTGAGTGCAGTTTGATTGATTATGTTTTGAAAACAATGAAAACATAAAAAGGAGAAAGCTAGGCATTAGTAAATAAATAATACCAGGTGAGAAAGCACAAAGTCTTATTATGGTAGAGGGAAATAAGGGAGGGTGTGAACACTGAGCAAATCCTATTCAATAGATTTGATCCAGAGAGGGAATAACATCCATATCTAATTGGATTTAAGAATCTATACTACTTCATAGGGAACTATGGGGGGAAGGGTAAGATAAAAGGAAGAAGGGATTTATATTAAAGGGAAGGGGATGGTATAAGTGAAAATAAGTTGAAAGTTAAAATTTAAAAGAAAAGTTTAAGAGGAAAGTGGTAAAAATTTCGTGAAGGGGAGGCTAGGTGGTACAATGGATAGAGCACTGGCCCTGGAGTCAGTAGTACCTGAGTTCAAACCTAGCCTTAGATACTTAATAATTACCTAGCTGTGTGGCCTTGGGCAAGCCACTTAACCCCATTCCCTTGCAAAAAATTAAATTAAAAAAAAGTTTGGGAGGAATAAGAAGAAATGAAAGACACAAGTACAGCAGGGAAAGATAACAAGGCGGGAAATAAAGAATTAGTAATCTTGATTGTAAATTGAATGAAATGAACTCTTCCCTAAAATGGAAACATATAGCAGGATTAAAAACCACAATCCTAAAATATGTTATTTTCAAGAGGCACATTTGAAACAGAGATACATACTAGGTAAAGGTAAAAGACTGGACCAAAATATATTATGCTTCAGGTGAAGTAAAAAACTCAGGGATAGTGATCCTGATCTCAGACAAAGCCAAAGCAAAACTAGATCACATAAAAAAGGGATAAGGAAGAAAACTTCATCTTCTTAAAAGACCCAGAAAGGCAATTAAGTTATATAATTATTATATGTATAATTGTTATAAAATCCAAATTCTTAGAGGATAAGCTGAATGAATTATAAAGCTATAGAAAGCAAAACTGTTATAATGGGGGACCTCAATCTCCATCTCAAAACTAGATAAATCTAATCACAAAATAAACAAGAAGTTAAGAAGATGGACAAAATCTTACAAAACTTAGATATGATAAATCTTTGGAGAAAATAGAATGGGAATAGAAAAGAATATATATTTTTTCTCTGCAGTACATGGTACCTATACCAAAACTGATCATGTACTAGGGCATCAGAATCTTACATTCAAATGCAGAAAGGTAGAAATAATAAATGCATACTTTTCAGATCATGATGCAATAAACATCAAACATATAAAGACCCAGGGAAAGACAAATCAAAAATTAATTGGAAACTAAATAACAATTTTAAAGAGCAAGGGAATCAAACAACAAATCATAGAAATAATAAATTATTTCAACCAAGAAAACAATATTAATATCATGCCAAAATGTATGGGATACAATCAGAACAGTTTTTATGGAAATTTTACATTTCTAAATGCTAATAGGAATAAAATAGAGAAAGAAGAGATCATTGAACTGAGAATGTAACTAAAAAATCTAGTAAAAAGAACAAATTAAAGATCCCTACTTAAATACCATATTAGAAATTCTGAAAATCAAGGGAGATTAATAAAATTGAAAGTAGGAAAACCATTGATGCAATAAATAAAATTAAATGTTGCAATTATTTATAAAGTCATAAAATAGACATTTAGTTAATCTGATTTTTTAAAAAAAGAAAAACAAATTACCATTATCAAAAATTAAAAGGGTGAATTTATCTCCAGTGAAGAGGAAATTAAAAAGATAATTAGGAATTATTTTGCCAACTATATTCCAAAAAGTTTGATAACCTGAGTGAAATGGATGACTATTTTCAAAAGCACAAAATGCCCAGATTAACAGAAGAGGAAATAAAATATTTAAATAGCCCCATTTCAGATGAAGAAATTGAAGAAACCATTACTAAATTCCCTAGTCCAGTTGAATTTATAAGTGAATTCTTTCAAACATTTAAGGAACAATTAATTCCAATTTTACATAAACTATCTGAAAATAAGAGAAGAAGGGGTTCTGTCAAATTTCTTTTATGACACCAATGAAGCCTATACTGGGAAGAACCAAAACAGAGAAAGAAAATTATAGACCAATCTCCCTAATGAACATTGAAACAAAAGTCTTAAACAAAATTTTTGCAATGAGATTATTTCAAGTTGTTACTAGGTAGGACTTTAATAGATTGAAAAATCTGTGGAACCTTATAAATCCACAAACCTTGCAAACTTATGTCTTTTCTAGACATGCCTTCTCTTCCTACCTGGTATCTCTATCCTTCCTGTTTTTATGGACAACTTCACATTTGAAGCCTTTCAGGCTAGAATTTTCTATGGTCAAAACTTCCAGCCATGAGAAATGCAAAATTAAAACAATGAGGTATCACTTCACACCTATCAGATTGACCAAGATGAGAAAAAGGGAAAATGATCAATGTTGGAGATATTGTGGGAGGATTGGTACATTGATGCATTTGGGGAATGGCTAAATAAGCTATGGTACATGAATACTATGGAATATTATTGTTCTACAAGGAACCATAAATGAATGGACTGTAGGGAAACATGGAATGACTTACAGGATCTGATGCTGAGTGAAGGGAGCACAAACAAGAGAATGATGTAAACATTACAACACTGAGATTTGACAGATGAAATCTAAACATCTTTGCGTAGAACTAATAAGAATGAAAATATCCTGAGTGGCCTCTTTCAGGACCATTCTATCTCTGCATCATTACACTTATCAAAATGCTATTACACTTCTATCTCTCAGGTAGCAGATCCAGTTGTATACCATGTTCTTTAGCAATAATATTCTGGTTATATGTATATTTTGAAAGACTGAAATCTCAATGTATTCTCCGTACTTCTCTTGTCTTGGACCCTTTCCCAACTTGTCCCTTCTGGCTTTGATATTCCATCTAGAGCTTCAGACCTTTTTTTGTGGGATTTAAAAGTGCTCCTAATAAGGGTTAATTGTTTTTAACTTCACTGGACTGTCTACCTTTTCAGTGAATGCCATTTAATCTCCTAATCAACTAAAGTGTGTGTGGGGGAGGGGGAGTTGGAGAGGGGAGAATGCTGAGGAGAATTAGCCTATATTACCTCTAAAAATACTGTACTATAGATTTCATTATGAGAGTTGCCCTGATGAGCTAGCCCTATATTGTTATCATTAGGGACCTGTATCACCAGGCTTTATGAAGAGTATGAAAAGTTATATAGTTTTCATTTATTGCCAAAAAGGAGGTAGCTCTAAAATAATACAAAGGATAGAGTATCCTTCATCTGAGTTCAATCATCACAGCTGCATTACTTTGTTTTGTGGGTACCCTTCTTCTAGTTATACATCTCAAGACTATTCTCTGCCTTGTTGTTTGACCTGCATTCTGTATTTGAACCTTTCCTGTTCAATTTGGACCAACTCACAGATCAATGTATCAGTTTCCCTCCTGTCTGTTGCTTTCTGCCTGTGGTGAATGACTAAATACTTTGTCTGACCTGTTTTTCATGTCCATACTAACTTTTCATAGAAAAGTAGGTTTAAAGGTAGTAGAGATGTCATTTTATGGATGAGGAAATTGACTTCCAGAGAAGTTTAAGTGATTTGTTCAGGGTCACACAGCTCATAAATGTCAGAGGTGGAATTTAAATATAGGATGTCACTCTTTTTGCAAAAATTATATTTAAGATTACTGTATCAGTGTTCATTAGAGAAATTAGTTTTTCTTTGGTTTTTCCTGGTTTAGGTTTCAGCACCATATTGTCATAAAAGGTCTTTGGCTGAATTCCTTCTCCTATTTTTTAAAATAGTTTATGTAGACTAGTAATTAATTGTTCCTTATATGTATGGCGCAATTCACTTGGAAATCCATGTGGACCTGCAGACCTTTTCTTAGGGAGTTTAGTGATAGTTTCTTCAATTTCCTTTTCTGAAATGGAGTTAAATATTTTATTTCCTTTTCTGTTAATCTGGGCAGTTTGTAATTGTAAATATTCATCTATTTCACTAAGGTTATCAAATTTGTTGGCATACAGTTCAGCAAATAACTGAATTATCTTTTTAATTTCTACCTCATTGGTGGTTGGTTAGTTCACCCCTTTCATTATTGACACTGATAATATGATTATTTTCTCTCTTTTTATTAGATTAATCAAAGATTTATCTATTTTGTTGATTTTTTTCATAATCAGTTTTGTTTGTTCAGTCAATGGTTTTCTTGTTTCCAATTTTATTAAACTCTCCCTTAATTTTCAGAATTTCTAATTTGGTATTTAATTGGGGATCCTGCCTGAATTTCATCTTTTTTTAGTTTTTAGTTGCATACTCAATTCATTGATCTCCTTTTTCTCTATTTTATTCATATAAGCATTTAGAGTTATAAAATTTCCCCTAAAAACTGCCTTGCCTGCATTGCAAAAACTTTGACATTATGTCCCACTGTCATCATTTTCTTGGATGAAATTATCTCTTTTTCAAATGATATTTTATTTTTCCAGCTACATGTTATGAACATCTTTTACATTCATCCACATGCATGTGCATATTTTTAATTTACATGAGATTCTCTACCCTTCCTTCCCACCCCTCCTCTAAATGATGAAGCATCAGGTGAATATTATACATGTACATTTATGTTCAACATGCTTACAGATTAGTTATTTTTGATCTGAGGATTTAGAATTATGGGCAAAGAAATAAATCTATGAGATAGGAAACAAATACAGAAGAGACAATTTTAAAAAGTGAATATAGTATTCATTCAGATTGTGTATGAATTTTTTGTTTTGTTTTGTTTTGCTTTTCTTCCTCTGGATTTGGATACCATTGTCCACAACAGATCTGCCTTGGATAGAATTCTTGATTATTTCTCTGATGTGTTGTTTGATCCACTCATTCTTTAAAATTAAGTTATTTCATTTCCAATTAATTTTTAGATCATCTTTCCATGACACTTTATTTCATGTATTGCATCATAATCAGAAAAGTATACATTTATCATTTCTGACTTTCTGCATTTGATTGCAAAGTTTTTATGTCCTAGTATGTGGCCAATTTTGGTATAGGTACCATGTCCTGCAGAGAAAAAAAGGTATATTCTTTTCTATGCCCTTTCAATTTTCTTCAGAAGTCTATCATATCTAAGTTTCCTAAGATTTTAGTCACCTTCTTAACTTCCTTTTTGTCTGTTTTGTGGTGAGATTTATCTAGTTCTGAGAGAGAAAAGTTGAGGTCCCACATTATTATAGTTTTGCTGTCTATTCATTTTGCTGTAATTCATCAGCTTTTTCTCTAGGAATTTGAAGGCTTTAACACTAGATATATACATGTTTAAAAACGATATAGCTTCATTGTTTATGATGTCTTTCATGAAGTTGTAGTTTCCTTCCCTATCCCTTTTAATGAGATAGATTTTTGTTTTTACTTTATTTGAGATCATAATTGCTACCCTGGATTTTTGCTCCTTCACCTAAAGTATAATAAATTTTGGTCTAGACTTTTACCTTTACCCCTGTGTATATCTCTCTGTTTCAAATGTGTTTCTTGTAAATAAAATATGGTAGGATTCTGGTATTTTAATTCATTCTGCTCTCTATTTCCTTCTTTTGGGAGAGTTCATTCCACTCACTTTTACAGTTAAGATTACTAATTCTGCATTTCTATCCATGTTATCTTCCCCCTTTTATATATTTCTCTTACCTTATCTCTTATTCCTCTTCACCAAAGTTTTACTCCTTTTCACCTTTAAATTTTGCTTTAAATTTTAACTTTCAGTTTATTTTCACTTATACCTTTCCCTTTCACTTTATCTGTTCTTTCTTCCTTTTTATTTCCCTTCCCCACCACAGCCCACTTCCCTGTAGAATAGGATAGATTTTTAAACCTAAGTGAGAATGTCGCTTTATTGCCTCTCTAGACCAAATCTATTGAATAGGATTTACTCAATGTTCATATCCTCCCTTATTTCCCTCTACTATAATAGAGCTTTGTGTCTCTTCACTTGGTGTCATTAATTGAAAGAATTATAATCAAACAAGTACTATCAAAGTCCCATCAATCAAAGGTGGATTAATTGATTGTCTAATTGCTTGATGAATTCAAGATACTATCAAAGTACAAACACAGGTTGACTGATTGCTTGCTTGATTGTTTGATAAGCAGTTTTGCTTCATAGCCACTAAGTACCTCCCCACTTCTGTCTCAGTAGAAGTACACTTCTCAAGAGTCAGGAATCATATCAAATTATAATCATTTTATTCCTTACTTGCTTTTCAAGTCCCCTCCATGGACACATAGTCCGCATGAGCCAAGGCAGCATGAACCATTTTTACCTCTTTCTCAAGCATACTCTCCCCCACACTTTTCCTCAACCTTAGTATGGTTAACTTAACTGAAGAATGGATTAAGATAGGATCAATTTCTAATCTTTTTATGCACAAACCTTCTAAAGAGGTTCTCATCCTCTGCCCCTAAAGTCACTTCTGATATACTTGACTATAGAGTCTCTAAGTACTCTAAGGACTGAAACACTCTGAAGGTCTCTCTTCAGAACTTTACAATTGATTGTAAATTATGGGAACACTGGTTTAAGATGGTCCAGCATAGGATGCCCTCAGCAGAGAAAGTATTAAGCTCTATGAGTGAGATAGAATTGAATTAGGTCAAAAGAAACTAAAACACATCAATTTAGAGGAAATACCCCAATTTTTCATCAGGGCTATCTCAGATGTAATGATGTCACCTTGGTCCTCTTCAATGGAAAGATAAAAATCAACCATGCCCATATCTTCTAAATCTAATCACTTCAATTATATTCAACCCTTTAACTATCCTAACAGAAATAAAATACTCAAGAGTTCTGATTGTTATGTCTTCTCTTACAGGGTTGTACACAATTTTATGTTCTTGACTAACATTTGTTTTCCCCCCTTTTTGGTTTACCTTTTTATGCATTTCTTGAATCTTGTATTTGAAGATTTAATTCGCTGTTCAGTTCTGGTAATTTTATCAGGAAATTTTTTAGGTCCTCTATTTCATTGAGCATCCATCTTTTCCCCTGACAAAACATACTGAATTTTTCAGGGTAGTAAATTCTTGGTCATAATCCAAGGTGCTTTGCCCTCTAAGCAAAATACACTTAGGGTAATCCACATCCTATGCTCCTTCAGTGCTGAAGCTGGTGACTCCTGTATAAGTCTGACTGAGTTTTCTTTGTATCTAAATTACTTGGCCCAGTGGATAGAGTACTGACCTTAGAATCAGGAGGACTGGTGTTAGAATCCTGTCTCATATACTAGTTGTGTGACCTTAGGCATGTCACAATCCTGACTGCTTTGCAAGCAGGGCCATCTTCAGTTATCCTGATTCATATCCGGCTGCTGGATCCAGAGGGTTCTGTAGGGGGAAATGAGACTGGTAACTTAGCACTGCACCCCCTCAATCAAACCCAATTCATGGGCTTTTCATGATATCATCTCCCCTCATGTCATGGTCTTCTTTGAGAACAAAGGACAAACATCATCATCATTATCATCATTGTTTTCTCTTTTATTTGAGAATTCTGGCACTTGGCTATGAAATTTGAAATTTTTATCCTGTGGTCTCGTTCTGGAGGAGTTTTGGGTATTCTTTCAGTGTTTATTTCATCTTCTTGCTCTAGCAGATTTGGACAGTTTTCCCCCCTGATAATTTTCTAAGATATTTTCCAGGTTCTTCTTTTTGATCTAGGCTTTCAATTAGTCCAATAATTCATAAATTATCTCTCTGATTCTATTTTTCCAGGTCATTTGTTTTTCCTGAAAGGTACCATATATTTTCTTCAATTTTTTCAGTCTTTTATACTTTATTTGATGGAATAGATCATTGGTTTCTATTTATCCAGTTCTAATTTTCAGGGTTTTATTTTCTTCAGTTAGCTTTTCTCTCCTTTTCCAATTGGTTTATTTTACTCTTGCTGAGTTGCATTCATTGTCTAGTTGATCAATTTTATTTTTTGAATAGTTACATTCCTTTTCCAATTGATAATTTTTATTTTTAAAGGAGTTTCTTTCTTTAGTCAATTTTTCATAATTTTCCTGCATGACACTCATTTCTTTTTTCCATTTTTCTGCTTTCTCTCTTTGGTTTTTAAATTCTTTCTTAAGCTCTTCTATGAGCTTTTGAATTTGAGTCCAACTCATAGACTCTTTTGAGACTTTCCCTGAAGGTAATCTTTCACTGCTTTCTTTTTTTCTGAAGTGACATTATTATCATATTTATCTGAATAGTGACTTTCTATACTGAGTGCTCCTTTATTTATTTATTTTTTTGCTCATCTTTTATTGCTTGAGTTCTAATCCTTGGTTATGGGAAGTTTTTATGCTGGGGCTGGGGTCTGATCCCTGGCTTGTAATTGGACAAGAGATGCCTATGCATCCTAGGAGCTTGCTTTGCAAAGGTTTGTTTCCTTCTTCATAGCCAAGTTCTGCATATACAATGATTTGTTCCCAACTTAGTCCTGTCTTTTGCCCCAGTCTTCTTAGGTTTCAGACTTTGTTTGCTACATAGCTATCAGAACCTATGCTGTTGTCAAGCTGTCAGGACTTGGACTGCACTATGGCTAAGACTACACTGTGGCTAAACGTTTTCTGCTGGCTTTCCTGCTTTCCCTGGAAGCTGAACTTTACTTCCCCATTTCCCCGCAAAGTGACAGACTTTCAATGAAGAACTTCCATGATGTTTACAGTTGAAAATTTCTTTTGGTGGGATCTATAGTTTTAATGTCTATTCAGAGTCTTCATTTAATGTTGAAAAGGGAAAAGTCCCAGGAGCTTGTGAGCATCATGCCACTATCTTGACTCTTCCCCAAAAGTCCAAGATTTCATCTTTACAACATGCTGCCTTGGTTTGAATCTCTGACTCTTGTCTGAGTTGCATCCTCAAAACTCAGATTTATTACACACACACACACCCTTACTATGTAAACTGATACCATATATATTATCTCTCATCTACATCCTAGTCTTGAAGTTCTGGAAAAGTCAGTTTAATTGTTCAGCCTCACCCGCTGTCATCAATGCTCCTATTTTGTCTCAGACACTTAGTAATTGCCTAGCTGTGTGGCCTTGGGCAAGTCACCTAACACCATTGTCTTGACAAAACAAAACAAAAACAAACAAAATAAAAAACAATATCTTTGTCAAGAAAGTCATAAATGGGATCACAAAGAGTTAGACATAACTGAAAAAAAAAATACCTAACAATAATTTGGATGCTCTTTAGGTTTCTCAAAACACTTTCACATTCATAATCTCATTCTGTCATCATACTAGACTGGAGACAGAGAAAGGAAAAAGATTAACATCTTTATTTTACAACTGAAGAAACTTACAGACAAGTTCTAGGACTTGTCTAAAGTCATGAGTAAGGGTCTCATATGAGATTAGAACTCCAGGTTCAGCTCTGTCTCTATCTGTGTCTCTGTCTCTGTCACTGTCTCTTGTTTCTGTCTGTCTCTAACTCTGTTTAGATCTGTATCTCTGTCTCTCTGTCTCTCTCTCTCTCTCTCTGTCTCTCTCTCTCTGTGTGTGTGTGTGTGTGTGTGTCTGTCTGCTGTCTCTCTTTTCTTTTTCTGTTTCTCCTCTGCTCTCCTCTGCTCTCCTCTGCTCTCCTCTGCTCTCCTCTGCTCTCCTCTCCTCTCCTCTCCTCTCCTCTTCTCCTCAAGAAAGAGGGAGAAACCTCCTTGAGATCAATAGTTGCTTTATTTTTTAATTTAATTTATATTTTTCTTTGTGTCTCTAGTGTCTAACCCAGTGCCAAACACATAGCAGGCAACTAATAAATAATTGTCGATTGAATCTCAGTGATGACTCTAGGCCCCTGCTTTCAAGATATTGAAGTGATTTTTGAATGGAACAAGTAATATTGAACATTGAAATTTATCATATTTCTTATGGTCTCAAAATACATAATCAAAGGATTTGTATAGGGGAAATGCAAAATGAGCTAAAATTGACAAATTATTGAAAATACATTATTCTTTAAAATTCCAGATAAATGGGTCATGTACTTTTTATTTGCTTGAATTCTGTTATCTATAAATGTAAAGCACTTTACAGAGATGATTAAATCTCCTTAAAATCTCTTTGAGATTGATTTCATCTAGGCTATACAGGTGATATGAAGCTGTAGAGGGAGATATGTCAGGAAAAGTTAGAAATTAAACTCTAGTATTTTTGTTCCTATGTCCAAGTTAACATCTCTTCAATGCTTGAACATTCTATCAGAGTAAGAGATTTTTATTTAGACACTGCAGTAGAGTAGAAGAAATCCTGTAATATGCAAAAGCTCTTGATTCTTTTATTGAATTTTCAGTGAATGAGTAATGTTTCCTCCATTCATAAGAATATGTTAATTATTCTTTCTTCATTCATATAATTTAAAATAGAAGTGATTTGCCTTTCAGTTAATTTTGTTCTTTTAGAAATAGATCTAGATTTACTAGTCATGAAAGGAAACTCATTCAGTGAGAGGAAGATTTTGGCTCCCTACCACCATCCTTTCATGGTTCTATCCTTTCCCCAAGCTTTAAACTAGACCCATTTATAAAGTTGACCTATATACAGCATGAAACACACAGAAAAAATTATAAAAGTTATCCAGTGCTACCACTAGAAAATTTGTGTGGATTATTATATTTCTGATTTAATTTTAACATCCTATTTCCTGATGATTAATTCACTGAATCATTATGATTTTACTATGTATTTAGTGAGAAGCAGCATGAGGTGGATAGAGAAGTTTTGGGGGGTATTTTGTTTGTTTTTTTTAGATTTTATTTTTCCGATTATTGTAAATTTATGAGTTTAAAATTTTTTCTTCACCCTCTCTTCCTATCCCTTTCCCCATAGTGGCAAATAGTCTGGTAAAAGTTGTACATGTACATTAATTTTTAACATATTTACATATTTGTCAGGAATTAGAACTAAGGAAAAAGGGAAAAAAAAAACATGAGAAAGGAAAAACCTAAAATAGGCTTCAATAAACTGAACATAACATGCTTTGCTCTTCATTAAGACTGAAGTTTTGCACCACTTCCCCTGGGATGTGAATGACATTGTCTCTAACAGGTCTCTCAGGTTTGTCTTTGACGAGAGAAGAAGTTGTAATGAAAAAGAACTGTCTCTTGTCTATGTGACTAGTCCATGAATCTCTATACAATCAAGAAAATTTCTAAATTTATGAATTATAGATGAATTACTGATCAGTATTGGTGGAGGAATTTTCCATGCCAGTCGTTCCTTATAATGGTTTGTCAAATTCTCTCACAAAGTTTTTTATTTCTTCCTAGCATTACTGAGCTAGACTCAAAAAGAGAAAACAATTACTCCCATGAGCTGATAATCTAATTATTGATAAATGACACACATACAGGTGAGTAAGAATAACATACATTTAAAAAATGCATAGTCTTTTTTTTATTTTTTAAACAAGTTTATTTTTAATTGACCATGGCAAAACATCAAGCAGGAATATGAAGTTATTAGGCAATAAAGGTACCAAAAACTCCTTAGGCCAGAACCAGATTAAAATGTAATTGGGAAAAAAAAATACAACACAGATAATGTTTGTGATTTTCTAGGTCAATTATGTGTCTTGCAGGAATCTGGTTCTATTTGAGTTTGATACCATTGCTCTAGCACATTGAATTCCAGAACATTAGCACTATAAAGCACTCATACATTTTGGTTCTTTGCTCAGTTCATGAAGAAAAACGACAAGGCTTGGATCTATGTGAATTAGTCTAGACCTCTTTCACATAGTGATTTACTCTTAAATCATTTACCTAATATGTTGGTAAACCAAGGGTCAACTCCATTAATAATGCTTTAACATTTTAAAATATTAGCTAACATATAATACTCACTATATACCCAGGCACTTTACCAATTATCTAACACAGTAAAACTTTAAAATATAAAAACTATTTTTAGCTGGCTCATCAGCATATAGTTTGTTGATCCTGACCTACCACAAAGATATTCAATAAGCTGACTATCTTGTGGTGACCCTATCTGACACTTGACCAGGATTAAGGTCAAAAGAATGTAGTGAATTTAGAGAAAGTTCCCCTAAGTTTCTAATGTCTGAAAAGGGAACTAGGAAAATGTGGATATTAAGAGAATGGTAAATTGAAAGTATAGACATTCCCCAGGTTGTCTAAGAAAATGATAAATGTATCACTTATTTTTTAATTGCTAGTTGGCTCTTCTCTCATTTTCTACATACTCTCATTTCTTAGATACTATATATTTTCTATATACTGCTGAAATATTTAAAGTTCTAAGTTGAGTAGCCAGGACATTCATTCATAGCAAAAATACTTGAACAAAAAAATGTGAACTGGATGTCATTGTATAAAGACGACAGCACTAGGAATCAAGAGATTTAGAGTAGTAGGTGTAAACCTACAAGCTATAAAATAGTTGAGACTCACTATATCAGAAAAATAGGATAAAAGCTTCTTGTATGATATAACAACAAGATGTATATAGCTCAGTCAATGTGCCATTTTTATTCACTACTGTAACTAGTAAAAAGTATTGTTTTTTTAAAAATATACTCAAAGAAAGCTTAACTAAACAGCACTTATTGTATTCTCTATTAAACATTTGAGTTTTGAGGACAAAACTAAATTTTGGAAAACCCTCACACAGAAGGTTAAACTATGAAGCAGATATGAACAGCTGGAAGAACTGTAACCAAGTGCTAACTGACCGAAGAGAAATTTTCAGCTACTTTTTAGTAAAAAAAAGAAAAAGAAATTAAGGAGGGACAAGGGCTTCAGATTGAACAAGACAAAAATCTCCTAATACATTCGACCTTGGCTAGATTGTAACAAAATGGAAACAGGACTTCTATAATACTAAGCTCCCTGCTACAGCATGCTGTACAAACCTGTTTTCCAAGCCCTCCCCCCATCCCCCCCAAGGCTGCCATTGGAATTATTTGCCGGCTTTTTGGGCCTGCCGACGGAGAAGCACACAAATCTTCTCTTTAATCCAATCTTTGTTTTAGGGCTGGTATATCTGAGTGTCTGCTCGATACACAAGGCAGCTAAGATCTGCCAGATCATCAATGAAATCAAACAACTGACTGATGTCATATGTGATGGAGGGACTGTTGGGATTCATTTTCTTCAGATGCTCTTCATACATTTTACAAACTCCTTCCATGCAATCATTCACTGATTCATAATCAGCTTACGTTCGCCCTTCTGGCCTCTTGGTAGGCTGTACCAAGAAAATGGTGTGAGACATCGTGCCGCGCTCTGCCGCTGCTGCCTCCACAACCATTGCACAGGAGCTCAAAATGCATAGTCTTGCAAGAAACATTTTATTGAGCATATATTTCCTCTCCCACTTTTTTCTTTGCTTCTTTGTCAGAAAGGATAACAGTCAGGGAGAAGGGAAGAGAGAATGTAGAAAATCAAGATTATATATACATATATATATATATTTATTATATTTATTATATAAATATAATAATATATATATATATAATGATAAAAATCTATTTAAAAACAAAATAAAACCAAAATAAGGAAATCATTTAGTTAGAAAATGAGATAACATGATTAGGAATTAAGAAAGAAGTTCAACCTTGGAAGGACTCATTGAAGAGGTAAGAGAAGTAGTCTTAAAGGTTAGTTAGAAATGACATAGAAGAAAAAAGGACATTTTCTGTGAATGACACTACATGAATCAATAAGCAAAAATATATTAGCAATTTCAGAACTTACTAAGACTAGGAATATAAAGAAAACAAATAGTTTGTGACTTTTTACATTTAAGGGGAGTTTATTTTAAGATTTTTTTTTTTAGGATTTTGCAAGGCAAATGGGGTTAAGTGGCTTGCCCAAGGCCACATAGCTAGGTAATTATTAAGTGTCAGAGGTCAGATTTGAACTCTGGTACTCCTGACTTCAGGGCTGGGGCTCTATCCAACTGCAACACCTAGCTGCCCCCAATGGGAGTTTATTTTAGAAGGAAAGGAATTTAGTGGGACTTATTTTGGGAAGAATGAGGAAACTGGCCTAGATAATGAAGGGTAGATGGAGAAGACTGAAAGGCAAAGCAAGAAAGTAAAAATAGTACCAGTGTCACAGACAAATGTCAGCTTGAGGTTAGAATTTTTTCTGTAGACAAGAAAGAGGCATTTAAAAATTTGAAGAAGAAAATAATTTTGAAAGTAGTGCATTAGGAAATTAACTTGTAAAAATATCCAAGTTGTTTAGATAGGAGGGCACTGGTGATGAATGGAACAGAAGTACCAATTAGGTTTCTTTGCAATAATTCATGTGTGAAGAAGGTATAAGGTTTGGGTCGTTGTAATTAGGAATTGGAGATAAAGTAGTATCTACTTTATATACACTACTTTTTATAACAAAAGAAAATCCAATTAATTAGCACTGTGAATGGAACTTCTTGGATTTCTGAGGAATCCTCCCATGGGATTTATGAGTTTACCTTTCATGCTAATGCCTTCCATCTACTGATTATTTCCAATTTATCCTATATATAATTTTCTTGCTTCTTGTTGTTGTTCAGTAGTTTCCAGTCTATGACCCCATTTGTATTTTCTTATAAGAGATTTGAAAGTGTTTTGCTGTTCCCTTCTCTAGCTCATTTTACATATAAAGAAATGGAGGCAAAAACCATTAAGTGACTTGTCCATGGTCACACAGTTAGTAAATGTCTGGGGCCAGATTTCAATTTAAGAAGGTGAATGTTCTTGACTCTATCTATGTCCCACCCTCTATTCATTGTGACAGCTAACTCCTATGTTCTTGTTTGTACATAGCTATTTTAAAAGTCCCATCTCATGAGACAACATTAAAGACTAAATTTCTTGAGAGCTGGGTCTGACTTTTGCCTCTCTTTTCATTCTTATCACTCAGTACAGTGTCTGACACATAGTAGGTATTTAATAAATGCTTATTGACTGGCTGATGATTGATGATTTTCAAAATAATTTTTTAAGCAATTGAAGGAAATGCCAAATACAAGTAGAGATCAGGAAAAATAAAGATGTTTTTGTTTTTCTCATACAGGTTCTTGGACCTCCTGGAACCTATACATAGATGCTCTGTGGGTTTATGGACAGTAAGTTGAAGAACCCTGCTCTATCCTGTCAGTACTCTGAGAAAGAAAAAATTATAGCACAAGATATCACAGAATTTGAAAAAAAAGTAAAAAAGTCTGCTTCCTATAGGCCAGTGAAATTAACTTCATTTGCTAGTAAAATTCTAGAAGTTTATTGCTGAAATAATAGTGAATATTTTGTAAAACAAACAATCATGCTGAAGAGCCAAGTTAGTCAAAAGATCAGAATCTTGATATTGATATAATTTTCATAAATTTTACCAAGACATTACCTCAATTTGCTTTTATGCATATAAATGGATAAAGTTAGACATAAATGACTTCTTTTTGTATAGTAAAAAATTTAATTGAATGGAGAGGACACTCAAGGCTTCTGACTAAAACAGAATTGCTATTTTTCACTCACTTTGAGTTTGTCAGAACTCAAACAATGACCAAATGCCATTGGCCTGGGTCCTACTATTGGCCCATCAATGAGAACCTGTGTGATTTGGGGTTGGTAAATCCCCTGATATCTTGCCAGATAGGAGGAAGAAAGGGAGAAATGGAGGGAGAATGGAAGGGAGGGAAGAAGGAAGGGAGGAAGGAAGGAAGGAAGGAAGGAAGGAAGGAAGGAAGGAAGGAAGAGGGAGAGAGAGAGAGAGAGAGAGAGAGAGAGAGAGAGAGAGAGAGAATAAAAGAAAATATTGTCAAGGAGTTCATTTTCTAATGGGAAAAACAATTTGTAAATAAATAGATCAAAGGCACTTTGAAAGTGAAAAGCATTCACGAGAAATTGAGAGAATTGGTACCAAGGAAGATAAACCTCCTGAATAGGCAAAGTTTGAACTGCACCTTAAAGAATTTCAGGAAAAAGAAAAGTAGAGATGAGAGAACAGAACACTTCAGCCATGGAAGATAAGTTGTTTAAGAAAAGAAAATGGGTGATAGGGTGTGGTCTACTAGAAATTACAAGTAAGAGCAATGATAATTGACAAGAAATGTATGCAGGCAGAAAGGTGTAAGGAAATTGGAAGGGTAGAAAGACTCTAGGTTATGAAGTTTTATATTCTAATCTAAACAAAGGAGTTTATATTTGATCTTGGGAGGTAATAGGGAGTCACTAAATCTAAAAGAAGGTTTTAATTTGTTTAGTTTTCCCGGAAGATTGATTGAGGAAAATGATATAAATAACTTCCTGATTAACAAGAGGAGTTACTGAATATACTGATCAACGAGAGCAATAGGCTATCCCCAAAAGAAGTGTATTTTTCTTGACTAGAGATTTTTAAATAAAAGTTAAATGACAATTTTTCAAATATGATTTAGAAGGGTTCGTCTTTGGGTATAAATTGAACTAGCTATATACCCCATTGGATTTAGTGCTGCATTTGGGCTTAAAATAATCCGAGTTCTAATTCTGATCCTAGGTAAATCATATCCTCTCAACTCAGTTTTCTTATATATAAGTTCATGGTATAATAAGGTTACTTCTATCTTTAACTTATGATCTTATAAATCTAGCTGTCCACTGAGTTCCCAATTATGAAAATTTGTGCTTTGAGCATTTTGTGTAACCCTAAGAAGTTATTCTTTAATGCTGCAACAATTTATGTTTCCTTATTTCCTTTTTAAATTATAATTTTCAGTATAGAGATGGTAGTTACCATTGTAGTAAAAAAAAAGAGAGAAAGTATCTTTGTATATGGGTGAACATTTGAAAAATATAATGAATAACAATCTGTTACTCTGGAATATATAAAAAGATTTAAAAGATAAACAATTATTATGATGTGATCAAAACTACTAAGTACTAGGGTCACATATAAAAGTAAGTCATTTTTCTGCTCTGAAGGGATCCCTATTTTAATTGGGAGAAAATATATGTTATATTTTGGGGAAAGGAAACAATTCAGAGGATATAGTTGTATGAATCAATATTCAAGATTAACACATACACTAATGATTAAATTAATATTATTTAATTAGAAAGATTTGTTTTATTAGTTACAGTATATGCAATTTCATATGTAAATAAATTCATTATAGAAAACAATTTCAGTGTATATAAATCAGCCCTCACATTTTATAATACAGGCATATTAAGAGAATAGATGAACCACTTGATATTATTAATTTTCAGTATCTTTATAGAAATGATCATTTCCAGAGCACACAATGCTGGAACTGAAAAAAAATCATTTATATTTTAATTATTTTTCAAAGGCATTCCCAGAAGAATGACACTATGTATGTTTTCAGTTTCATGTAAGAAATCAAAAGATCTTCAGGATGAAAATGGGAAGACATATGCAAATTGTGTTTTTAAATTGAGATTTTTCATTGGTTTTTGTACCTATTTAACTTTATGCCTATCCTCTTTCTCTATTATCCCTTTAAGAAATACCAAAAAAATGATTTATGGATTAATACTTTTCCTATGGCCTAAATAAAAGAAAATATTGTCAAGGAGTTCATTTTCTAATGGGAAAAACAATTTGTAAATAAATAGATCAAAGGCACTTTGAAAATGAAAAGCATTCACTCAGGTACTCCTGAATTCAGGGCTGGTGTTCTATCCAGTTTTTTGGTTTCTTTTTGTTTTTGGTTTCTTTTTTTTCTACAAAAATTCCTTTTAGATGAACTGAGTTAAAATTTCAAACTAAAGTCTGAAATAAATTTTTCATCCTGGGAAAACCAGTTTCCTTGTCAACAATTTGTTGAACATTTGATCAAATGGGAACATTTACCTAACAACATTCAGAAGCAATTAAAGTATTATCTTTACAGATCCCAATCATAATATCTCTTAATGTCTCTAACAATAACAAAATCACCTAAGAAGTCATATATTGAGAGTTCAGAAGAAATTATCTTTGCATAATTCTCTAATAGATAAGATCTGATTAGGATGATTCATAAAAAAAAAAAAAAACCAAGAAAATATTCTTTAAATTGAAGAACACTGATTGGTATATTAGTAGTATAAAATTTATTTTCAACTAAGGTTTAAGTTAAAAAAAGAAGCTGAACTTTGAAAATGACACAGAGGTTTATAAGAGCTTACTCTATTTTAGCTTGATTTATTTCCATTGAAACATCATTAATTAAGCTCCTGTTATGTACCAGGCACTCCATTAGACCCTATAGGTGATACAAGCCCCTTCTGTAAAGAAAATTATAATCTAGCTGGAGACAGGAAAACTAGGACAGTATGTGCCGGGTTTTTATTTACAACGCCGGCTTCTTAATGCTAGTCCGTCCTCTTACTCACCAGTCCAACGCATGGTGAGTCTTCGGGGTACCTCCGGCCCCCACTCTTTGATGGGGGAAGAACCAGACAGAGCGCCTGAGGTGGGTCATGAGTCTTTATTCTTCTGTGATCACATTCCCGCTCTCCCCAACCTCTCAGCAGACCCTTTTATCCCCTCTGTCCTCCCTCCCATGAACTCTTACTCAATGAGGGGCCGAGTTCTGTAACATTCCCTTATAAGGTGATTATGTTTCCCCCTCTAAGCGACCGCCAAGCCTCTTCCCCCCGCCCCCAACATCTCCCCCTTTCTGTTTTACAAGGTTATCACTTGGTGTGACCTTAAGCGATGCTGAGGTTAGCCTTAAGCGGTGTCATTTCTACTGGCCTCTGATAGCCGGGGGAGAGGAACCCTGTCTTAGGTCATCTCCTTTAACCCAGGACCTTGCCCGTCCTAGGCGCCCGACACCCTCAGGGCCTGTCTTAGGTGGCTGGGTCAGGAGAAGTTGCCCGTCTTGGGGTTTACCTCGTCTTACCCCTAGGTGTCACATGTCATGCATGGCGGCTAGCCAGACTTGGGGATCCGCCGGGGGCGAGGAACCCTGTCTTAGGTCATCTCCTTCAACCCAGGACCTTGCCCGTCTTAGGTGGCTGGGTCAGGAGAAGTTGCCCGTCTCGGGGTTTACCTCGTCTTACCCCTAGGTGTCACATGTCATGCAAGGCGGCTAGCCAGACTTGGGGATCCACCCCCGTCTCCATGGCCATGAAGGCTTTCTGAGTAAGAAGCATATAGCCCCTCTGTCGCCTAGCTAGGCGGCAGAAACAGACAACAAGTAGGGTGATTCCCAGAATCAGCGTCCTTGTTCACCCTCAAGGGGGTATCCTCCCGCCATCTGGCAATCCCTCCATGGTATGGGATCCTCGATGTTTTCCCCTGTGGCCACACATGAGGGGCCCCACCGAGGCAGAAGGGAGCCCCATCGATGTATTGGTCACTAGCAGGCGAGGGTAGATCGGGGAGTTCCGTGCTACCGGAAGGGGAGAGGGAATAACTCGGAGTATTCCCCATGTCGTATTTCCTTCAGATGGAGCACCTCCAAGGATCCCTACGATGATCAGAAGGCCTGAAAAAGAAAGAAATTCCTCTCACCCCGTAGGGTTGGGCATTAATCAAGGTCTCTTATCTTGTAAACAGGGAGCCATCTTTCTGGCTCTTCTATCTTATCCTCGGGATGAAATGACAGGTGGCCCTGTCTTCTGTTCTTTACCGTTACAGGGCCATGCCAACCTCCCTCTTCATCTCTCCACATGACTTTAGAGCCTGGTAGGGCCTTGGTGGGAGAGGGCAGGAGCGTTGGTTCTTTCTTAGCATGTCCTTTTGGGGAGAAAAATCTCTGGGCGGCTGTAGTGCCGTCATCCCTGACTTGTAGGAAATTCATGGTAAATAGTACCTGAGACAGGTCTGAATGGGTCAGTGACCTGCCAACTCCCCCTTTCTGTTTAAAAGCGTAGTTTTGAGTGTGCGATTTGCTCTTTCTACCAAAGCTTGGCCAGTGGGATTGTAAGGGATCCCGGTGGAATGGGAAATGGAAAATTCTTTGCAAAAGGAAGCAAAGGCTCTCGAGATGTAGGCAGGCCCATTATCGGTTTTGATAGCCGAGGGGACGCCTAAGACAGCCATCTGGGCATATAGATGTGAGAGAACGTGTTTAACCGCTTCTCCTGGCTGTAGAGAGGCGAAGGTGAAGGAGGAGAAGGTGTCCACCGAGACGCAGCCACTGTATGGCGCCAACAAGCCTCTGAGCAGTCTTTAACATCAATCACTATAATAGTCCACCCTTGCGGGACTGCAGTGGGCATAGGGAGACCAGGTTGGAGGGTCCCCATGGGTACCATGTTGGCATTTACTGCCCGAAGATCAATCAACATTCTCCAACTCCCCCCTTTCTTTTTTATGACAAAGATGGGGGAGTTATACGGGCTAAGGGACGGTTCCACTTTGTTCTCGTGCAGGAGGGTCATTACTATGTCTGTGAGGGCGATGAGCTTTTCTTTTGTCAGGGGCCACTGCTCAACCCAAATAGGTTTCTTATTAATCCATGTTATTCTAGGGGAAAAGCTCATCTCTAGAGTGGCCCCAATTAATTTCCCCGCAGGCTATCAGGGGTGGCAAGTGTCAGGTTAAGCTGGCTCAAGATATCTCTACCCCATAATGCATAAGGGAGGTCGGGTAGGCACAGTGGGGTGAAGAGTCCAGATCCTTCCAAAGCTGACCACCGTAGGGCGTGTGCTGCTTTCATGGCAGATCTATTGCCCCCCACCCCCGTCACTGCTTGAGGGCTCTGTAGGAGTGGCCACTCGCGCCTCCACTGTCCCCTATTTATGACAGAGCAATCGGCTCCAGTGTCAATTATCCCTTCGAGCTTCTGATTTTCCACCGTGACGGTTAACAGTGGTCGCCCAGAGCTGACCGGGTGGACCTAGTTCACATGAGCGGGAGGGGTCCGCAAGGGCAGCGCCTTTCCCACCTCTTGGCCCTGTTTTACCAAGGTGGGAAAGGGGTGGGGGTTTGTGACCCTTACGGATGTGGGACTTCCGGGACCAAAAATGACCTGGGTATGGGTGACTAAGTCCACACATCTCTCAGCCCCTGTGATGAGCGCTGGGAAAATATTTAGCTCAATGGGAATCATCGAGGTTTCCCAAGGCCCGATCTCTCTCTGCTGTGTCCCTTCTCTATAGTCAACCCTCACGGGGATAGTCACAGTAATGGGGCCGCTGTCTTCGAGCACGGGGGGGGGGGGGGGGGGGGGGGGGGGCCGCGGCCGGGCCCCTCCCTTTCCCTTTTCCCGACTTCCCTTTGGATCGGCAGAACCTGGCTATGTGACCTGGCTTTCCACAGGAATAACAGGTTGGAACTGAAGTGGAGGGGGGCCGCTGCCTGCACTGTGCTTTGAGGTGCCCTGGCTTTCCGCACCCAAAACAGGTGGGTCTCACCTGCATACCGTGAAGGGCGGTCAGGAGGCTATCCTCCCGGTTCTCCATGGCAGTCACTAAGGCTTGAATTGAATCCTCGCTGGGCATGTCCAGCAATTTGTCAACAATTTCTTCTAATGAAGCATGGGGGGAAGGCTGCTAATGGCTGCGATCCCTTTGGGGCGAAGACCCTCTTTAATCAATTGTCTCATAAGTAGATCAGATCCCGGGGGTGTCTCCCATTATACGAGTCACTGTCTCTTTAACCTCGTTCACAAATGAGAGGGGTGTCTGATCTGCTCTCTGCTTCAGCCCAACCAACTTCTGTGTGGCTCTCCCCCCTTTCATGGCTCCAATCTTATCCCAAGCTGCAACATGTGTTTCTTTAACAGTCTCTAGCTCAAACTGGCCATACTGGGCCTGAACAGCAGGGTCAGTATAGGCTCCAGTTCCACACAGGAGGTCAATGGCTAAATCCAGGGGAGTATAACCCCGGGATTTTGCCAGCTTAGAGGCCTCTCTGCGGGCCTGAGCCTTAAAAGCTAAATATAAGGAGGCATCTAGGCACGCGGCTGCAATTTCGTCAAAGTCAGCAGGGGTCCAAGGGTGCGTAGCAAAGAGGTTTTGCATCAGTCTTTTTACATAAGGGGAGCTTGGGCCGTATTTAGTCACGGCCTCCTTAAGTTCCTTAAGCATCTTAAAAGGGACAGGGCGGTAGTCTCGGGCTCCGGTAAGGGGGTCCGTAAATACCAGGTAGAGGCCCCAGTCATCCCAGTCCACCTCCTCCCCTTTCTCTATTGCTATGGAGGCACTGGTGGCAAGTAGGCCGGATGGGCGGAGCCCTTGAGGGGATCTCTGAAGGGTGGACAAGGAACACGGGGGATTTTTTGCCTCTATTTCCTGGCTGGGCCGCCAAGCCTGGGGCGCGGCAGCTGTCCAATCAGCGCGGACTTCTCCCTCCTCGTCAGCAGCCTCCCGGTCCCACCTACTCACGCTCCTCTTCCTGCCACCCCTGAGGGCTGTTTGCACCCCTCCCTTCCCGCGCTCGGAAACTTCCAGCCCTGAATCTTCTCCCTGGGGGCCCCTTGTTCCCCCATTGTTTCTTCTAAGTTCCTCCCACGGATACAGGGGAGGGAGTGGCCTTCCCTCTTCCTCTGAGCTCTCTGAATCCGATCCCGCCAACGAGCTACCCACCTGAGTGCTGATTGTTCGTGCCAAAGTCACCTTCTGGGGATGCAGGGCTGCATCCACTATCTTATACACTGTAAAATCCTTGGGGGTCAGTTTTCCCGGGCAGGTGTCATTATAGGAGGCCATCTGCTGCCCTACCACCTTCCATTTATCTGGTTGGATCCCACTATGTTGCACCCAAGGGCAGATGTTCCAGATATTCTCAACAAAAGCACGGCACGTCTTGATAGGTAATTTACGGCCATGCTTAGCGCAGAGTTTATAAAGCTGCGCTGCAACGGCCTCTTTTTCCTCCGGCTCAAAGGCGGGAATACTATTCCGGCCCCCCATGCTGTCTACTAGCCGAGGCTGCAATCCTAACAGGTGGCAGAACTGGAAAGTTCCCGTTCGGCAAAAGAGAAGGAGGAAGCAGGGCACAATCAGACAGGCCAGCACGGCAAGGAGCGTGATTAGAGCAGAAGGAGAAAGGGGAGAGAAAGAAAGCATAGTCAACACAATAGGGATATGTCCCTCAGGCAATATCTGAGAGTAAACGCCCTCTCCTTCCTCCCGGTCAGAAACGACCGAGGCTGTCTGGAGAATCCGACCAGCGGATTCAGACGTTCCCTAGCAAAATCAGGTCCCGGGTTTCGGCACCACTTGCCGGGTTTTTATTTACAACGCCGGCTTCTTAATGCTAGTCCGTCCTCTTACTCACCAGTCCAACGCATGGTGAGTCTTCGGGGTACCTCCGGCCCCCACTCTTTGATGGGGGAAGAACCAGACAGAGCGCCTGAGGTGGGTCATGAGTCTTTATTCTTCTGTGATCACATTCCCGCTCTCCCCAACCTCTCAGCAGACCCTTTTATCCCCTCTGTCCTCCCTCCCATGAACTCTTACTCAATGAGGGGCCGAGTTCTGTAACATTCCCTTATAAGGTGATTATGTTTCCCCCTCTAAGCGACCGCCAAGCCTCTTCCCCCCCGCCCCCAACAAGTATGAAACAATTCTAAGTTAAAACTAAAAACAAATCCTAATATAAAATTCAAGAAACATTTATATGTTTCTATGTATTTCAGTAAAAATGACTAAAAGAAGTCTAATTTGTGTACATTTCCATCATTGATATTATACTGGATAATGGGAAGACCCTAATTGAAGCACTTCAAACTTTTTTGAAAAAAAACTTAAGATTGAACCCTTGTGCATAGTTTTGTACTACATTTTAATCATGGTATCTGGTTGCTGTTTTCTGTAAGTTGTGTTCTTTCCTTACTAGTTTATTGTTCTTTTATCTCTCTCTCTCTCTAAACTGTTTTTCTCCTCTTGAAACTACTATCTCTCTCAAAAACAAAGGGATTCATTTTATGCTGAGGAATTCCCTGTCTTCATATTTGCAACATCAGACAATATTTTGTGGACACTTAAAATGGCTTAAAGAGCTCATTTCTCACTAGGATACGGAATTATCTTACTTTAGCAATTGTATCTATGATCTGTTTCATTTGGTTATCCCCTTTTCCAAGACAAATGGCAATTTTCTCAGCCTGTACATGGCCTGACCATGCCTTTTCATAAATTAATAACAGATATTTTCTACAATGCATAGAAACTTTCTTTTTCAGTGAATGCATTTACTAGTGAAGAACAAAGCTTCAGAGAAAGTACAGAGTTGTTCTCCTTACTGGGTAATACAGAGTATGCACAATATTCCTTACTTAGTTTTTCTATCTTTTTCTACTATCCTATCCCATGACCCTCCCCTCAGTGGTGAACAATCAGGTGAAAATTTTACATATATATTTATTTTAAACATGTTTATAGATTAGACATCTTCAGTATGAGGGATTAGGTTTAAGGGAAAGAAGTACATAAGAGAAATTTTTTAAAAAGTGAATAGTGTTTATCAGATTCTGAAAGGGTTTTTTGTTTTGTTTTCTTTTGTTTTTCTTCCTCTGATTGGGGATAGCATTCTTCCTTAACCAGTCTAATAGGGTTGTCCTAGCTCTTTAAACTGCTGAGATGAGTTGTATTCATCGAGGTCCATCTAACAATGTTCTTAATGTGTAGAATGTTTTCTTGGTTCTGCTCCCTTCACTGGGACTGAAAGTCATCCCATGCTTCTCTAGAGGCCCATCATTTATGGTCTCTTATAGAACAATAGTATTACATAATATTCATATAATATACCTTGTTTAAGCATTCCCCAATTAGCTGGCATCCCCTCAATTATCAAATCTTTGCCACTACAAAAAGAGCTGCTATGAATATTTTGGAGCACATGGGACTTTTCCAATTTTTTATGATTTCTTCTGGATGTAAGTCTACAATTAGAATTGCTGGGTCAAAGGGTATGAATAGCTTTACTGCTCTTTGAGTTTAGTTTCTTATTTACCTCCAAAAAAGAATGGATTCATTCACAACTCCACCAGCAATGCATCAATGTCCCAATCCTACAATCTTTCCAACATTGATCATTTTTCCTTTTCTCATCCTAGCAAATCTGAAAGATATAAGATGATACCTCATTGGTGCTTTAATTTGCATTTCTCAAATCAATAATGATTTGAAACATTTTTATATGATTACATAGATTTTTAATTTCTTCATTTGAAAACTGTCTATTCATATCTGTTGACCATTTATCATTTGGGGAATGACATTTTACCTTATTAATTTAATGCAATTCTTTATATAATTTAGAAATGAGATTTTTATCAAAACTCCTAGTTGTGAAGATTGTGTCCTAGTTTTCAACTCTCCTAATTTTGGAGCATTGATTTTATTGATTTTATTAGTGCAAAAACTTTTATAAATTAATATAGTCAAATCATTCATTTTGTAGTTTAAAATAAATTTTAATTCCTGCTTGGTCATAAATTCATCTGCTTTCTATAGACATATGATAGAGTATTTCTTGGTCTATTAATTAATCTATGATGTCACCCTTTAAAACTAAATCTAGCAACCACTTTTATCTTAATTTGATATAGAATGTGAGATGTGGCTTTATGCCAAATTTTTGCTATAATATTTTCCAATTTTCCAAATATTTTTGCCAAATAGTGAGTTCTTATACCAGAAGCTGATGTCTTTGGGTTTGTCAAATAGTAGATTGCTATAGTTATTTACTGCGACTTCTTTGGAACCTATAATAATCCACTGATCCATTATTCTATTTCTTAAGCAGTACCAGGCAGTTTTGAAGACTGCTGCTTTATGGTATAGCTTTAGATCTTGTAGAGTTAAGTTACCTTTCTTTACATGTTTTTCATCAGTTCCCTTGCTAATCTTGACCTTTTTTTGCTCCAGATGAATTTTGTTGCTATTTTTTTCCTCTAGCTTGGTAAAGTAGATATTTGGTAGTTTGATTGGTATGGCACTGAATAAGCAATTTAATTTGGGTAGAATTGTCATTTTTATCATATTAGCTTGACCTAACTATGAGTAATTGACATTTTTCCAGTTATTTAGCTCTGACTTTATCTGAGTGAGAAGTACTTTATGATTGTGTTGATATAGTTTCTGGGTTTGTCTTTGGGAAGTAGGTTTTCAATTATTTAATGTTGTCTATAGTCAATTTAAATGGAATTTCTCTTTCTCTTGCTCTTGCACTTTGTTGTTCATATAAAGAAATGTTGATGATTTATGTGGGTTTATTTTATATCCTGCTACTTTGCTGAATGTCTTAATTTTTCAAGGAGTTTTTAAGATGATTTTTCTTGGGTTCTCTAAGTATGCCACCATATCATCTGCAAAGAGTGAAAGCTTTGATTCCTCATTATCAATTCTGATTCCTTCAATTTCTTTTTCTCCTCTTATTTCAACAGCTAGCATTTCTAATACTATACTGAATAGTAATGGTGATAATGGGTATGCACAGGTAGGCTACCCTTTGGGTATAGTTCCCAATTGATCTCCTGAATGAATGGATCAGTGCACAATTTCACCAGTAGAGTGTTAGTGATTTAATTTTCTCACATCCTCTATAATATTTATCATTTTATTTTTCTGTCATTATTAGTATAGATAAGATGTTGTACTTCAGAATTGTTTTAATTTGCAATTCTTCAGTCAAACATGATGTAGAGCACTTCTTCATATGCCTGTAGATAATTTGATTTCTTCATCTGAAAAGTAAAGGTTCATTTCCTTTCATCATTCATCAATTAGGGAATGACAACTCAATTCTCTCTCTCTCTCTCTCTCTCTCTCTCTCTCTCTCTCTCCCCCTCCAGATATATATATACATATATGTATATGTATATATATATATATATATATATATATATATGCATGTGTGTGTTTGTATGTATGTATGTATGTATATGAGAAATGAGGCCTTTATCAGAGATAATTGTTAGAAAAATTGTTTTCCAGTTCTATTTTCCTTCTAATCATGGTTGTATTGGTTTTCTTTGTATAAAATCTTTATAATTTAATTTCATCAATATTATCTCTTTTACATTTTTAGGGGTTTTTTTTTGCAAGGTAATGGGGTTAATTGGTTTGCCCAAGGTCACACAGCTAGGTAATTATTAAGTGTCTGAGGCTGGATTTGAACTTAGGTACTGCTGACTCCAGGGCCAGTGTTCTATCCACTGCACAACCTAGCCACCCCTCTTTTACATTTTTTAAAGCTCTCTACCTCTTGTTTGGACATGAACCTGTTACTTAATTTCCCCTTTAGGAATTTAGATACTACCAGACATTCCTGCATATGATCTGTGCTTGGTTAGTGGGAGAGAACATGAGGAGTCATCCAGTCATATAGAAGGACTATTGTGGAAAGTGACTGGTAACAAAGGCAGTTTTTTTGCTTTCTGCATCCTTTTGTCCACATGGCACATTACTCCCATAAAACAAAACCCAATATATGAAAATCCAGTTTTACAAAGTGTAAGACACTGTTGAGGGTCACAGAGAGGTCATTGCATGCCTGGGAATGGCTTAATCTCCTTCTTGTTTAGGTTCACCTTTGGCCTAATCTTCTGGATTAGCTCTCTAGATCTTCTTATCTGTTTCTCCCTTTTGGCACTTCCTGGAGCATTGTGTTTAACCCTAAACTGGTGATAGCATCATTGTGTGAGAAGCACTAGCCTGAGGAAATAAACTTTACCATCTGAGGTCCACTACCTGGGAAAGATTTGTTTGATTTGCTAATTGGAGAACACCTTGTGAATTGGGGATAAACCAGGAATTAAGAGGATATTTAAACTCTGGCATTTGGTAAAATTAAGGAGAACTTGTCCTCTGAGATAAGTATTAGTTATGAGTAAATGATAAGTTAGCCAGCAAGGCACACAGCAACAAAGTAAGTAAAAAAATGAAATGAATTCTTTGCATCCCTCACCCTTGTGCCATCAAGTGTTTTCATGTTTTGACTTTCAAAAATCTGATTTTACATCTTTTCAGGTACACATGTCATAGAAAATAAAGTATACTTGGCAGTTTAAAACCTTAATTTGAGTTTGCCTATTAAAGCTGTTTTGATTTCTAAAAAAAACAAAAAAAGTATTTGGATGCTACACTTCTTGGGTACATATTTATTCAGGATTCATAGCTATGGCACCTTTTTTGGCAAGATGCAGTTTCCTTCCTTATCTCTTTTGATTAGGTTAACTTTTGCTTTTGCTTTATCTGACCTTCTTTTTCTTTTTTTTTCTTTTTTTTTACTGCAACTAAAGCATAAAAGATTCTGTTCCAGCCACTTATTCTTACTCTGTGTATGTCCTCTGCTTCAAGTGTAATTCTCTCAAGTATATTATTACACAATTCTGGTTTTTCTTTTATTCTACTAACCAATTCCATTTTATAGTAGGGTTCATCTCATTCACATTCTCATTAAAATTATTATCTGTGTATATTCCTCCATCTTTTTCTTCCTCTGATTGGTCCTCTCTTCCCTTTCATCCATTCCTTGTCTACCAGTGTTTTGCTTGTTATCTATCATGTCTCCAAATCTACACTCACTTCTGTGAAGCCTAAACCCTTACTTTTATTTAATCTTCTGCATGCATACTTCACTGTTAGGTTAAGACAGATTTTTAAATTCAATTATTATGTATATAGTCCCTCTTTGAACCAATATTAATGAGAGTAAGGTCCAAGTGACACCCACATACCTATTTTTTCCCTCTACTGTAATAGGTCTTTAAGGTTTCTTAATTTGAAATAATTTGCCCTGTTCTACCTCCTCTATCCTCTGTCCTCAGTGTACTACTCTTTCTCATTCTTTAATATTTTATGTCATTCCCACCAATTCATCTCATACCCATTCCTTCTGTCTATGTATATATCTTCTAGTTGTATTATCAGTGGTAGAATTTTTAAGAATTATAAGTAGCATTTTTACACAAAGGGACTTAAACAGGTCACTGAATATCTTATGTTTTCTTTTACCTTTTTAGGATTCTCTTTCATATTGATATGGCAGATCAAAATTTTGGTTTAATTATGATCTCCTCATAAAAGCTTGAAATTCTGCTATTTCAATTATTGACCTTTTCTCCCCCTGGTTTAGGTATCAAAAACATATTGGAGTCATAAAAGGACTTTGGCACTACTATTTCTTAAATAATTTATGTTGGATAAGAATTAATTATTTCTGAAATGTTTAGGAGAATTCACTTGTAAATGCATCTGGACCTGGAGACTTTATCTCAGGGAGTTTATTGATGATTTCTTCATTTCAGTATCTTTTTTTTCCTGAAATCGAGTTATGTAAGTATTTTATTTACTCCTGTATTAATCTGAGCAGTTTGCATTTTTTTTGTAAATATTCATCCATAACACTCATGTTATCAAATATATTGGCATACAGTTTGTTGAAGTAGTGCTTTATTATTTCTTTAATTTCCTTCTTATTGATGTTAGTTCACCATTTTCATTCTTGATATTGGTTATTTGGTTACTTTCTTTATTGTAATCAGATTAGCTAAATGTTTATCTAATTTATTGGCTTTTTATAAAACCAACTCTTAGTTTTATTTATTAATCAATGATTTTCTTGCTTTCCATTTTATTAATTTCTCCCTTGATGTTCAGAATTTCTAATTTGGCAATTAATTGGGGATCTTTAATTTGTTCGTTTCTAGCTTTTTTAGTTGAATCAAGTCATTGATCTCTTCTTTATCTATTTCATTTCTATAAGCATTTTAGAGAGAGATATAAAATTTCCCCTCAAAATTACTTTGGCTGCACTTCCAGTCAAGATAGCAAAGAGAAGACAGGCACTGTGTTAAGTACTCCTGATTCCCCCTCAAAAATAACATGAAAGAAACCTCTTAAAAGAAATTCACTCAACAAAACCCAGAAAAAGAAACTAGGAGAAGAACACCTACTAACAAGGTCTGTCTCAGGGGACCTTGGGTGAACTGGGAATGGAGAGCAGAGGGTGAAAACAGGGACAGCAGCAGGATGAAGCCAGAGGACCTAAGACCCTGGAGGCTTTGGTGAGTTTATTTCTGGAATCTTTGACCAGGGGAGAGGTGGTCTGGTGAGCCCCAGTTGATGGGAGGGTGAGTTCCAGCACAGAGAGTGGCAGAGTATGCCTGGAAATTAACCAACTGTGCAGGACCTGAGCTCTATATTCTAGCAGAGTATTCTTCCCAGATCAAATGGTAACTGTCCTCTGTGCCCCCCCCCACCCAGTCAGAGCTCATTCTGCTGAAAAGGAGATTAACTACCTCCCCCAGAGCACAGCTGAATTTTCAAAGTCAACTGAGACCCTGCTGTCCCTCCTCACTTCCTCCAGAATTAGGCAGGGGGCTTCAAACATTATAGAGAAAGCAACAGTGCCTCTTATTGGTTGGCCCACTTGGAATTACTAAACCAAGTGAACAAAACCTCTAGGATCTTCAAAAGTAAACCTTTGAGAACCAGCCACCCCCCACCCCCCCAACACAAGATCCTAAAAATATGAAGAAAGACCAGCAAAAAGGGGGGCCCATGAAGAAATACTTGGAAGAAATAGATTCTAACCCGGGAGATCTAGCACTTCTGAGGAGAATATGAATTGGTCTCCAGCCTAGAAAGACTTCCTTGAAGAAATCAAGAAGTTTAAAAATCAATTGGAAAAATTGAGAAAAGAAACTCAAGAGAAAATCAACACATTGCAAAAGAAAATCAACATATCCTAACAAGAAAATAAATCCTTGGAAAATACAACTGGACAAAAACAAAAAGAAAATTAATTTCTCAAAACTACACTTGGACAAATGGAAAACTCTTACAAAAATAGAACTGAACAATTGGAAAAGGAGTTGCAAAAGGTAAATGAAGAAAATTCTTCTCTAAAAAAAGAATGAAATTGGTAGAAACTAATGACTTCATGAGACAACAAGATTCTATTAAACAAAAGCAAAAGATCAAAAAATAGAAGAAAATGCAAAATATCTCATCAGCAAAACCAAAGACCACAAGAACAGATTGAGAAGGGACAACCTAAGAATTATAGATTTTCCTGAAAACTTTGAAGAGACAAAAAGTCTGGACTTAATATTACAGGATTCAGTGTAAGAAAATTGCCTTGATATCATGGACCCAGAGGACAAAATAGTTATTGAAAGAATACATTATGGGGGAGGCTAGGTGGCGTAGTGGTTAAAGCACCGGCCCTGGAGTCAGGAGTACCTGGGTTCAAATCTGGTCACAAACACTTAATAATTACCTAGCTGTGTGGCCTTGAGCAAGCCACTTAACCCCATTTTGCCTTGCAAAAAAAAAACCTAAAAAAACTAAAGAATACATTGATGCCCTCCAGAAAGAGATCTTAAAATGAAAATACCAAGGAATGTTGTGGCTAAATTCCAAAAGTATCAGATAAAAGAGAAAACCCTGCAAGCAGTAAGAAAGAAACAATTTAGATACCAGGGAGCCACAGAAAGGATTATGCAGGACCTGGCTGTATCAATGTTAAAGGATTGAAGGGACTGGAATGAGATATTCCAAAGAGCAAGGAAGCATGGAATGCAGCCAAGAATTCACTCTTTGGCAGAACAGAGTCATCTCTTCCAGAGGAAAATATGGATATTTCATGAAAGAGACTTCCAACTTTTCCTGATGGTAAGATCAGAGCTAAATAGAAAATTTGGACATCAAACAGGAGGCTCAAGAGACAAATGAAAAGGTAAAAAAAAAGAGTAAAGAAAAAAACTGCTATCCAATAAGATGAAACTGGCCATATCCCCACCTGGGAAAAAGATTCTTATAATTCTTGAGTACTGAAACTATTAGAGAGAATATATTTAGCCAGAAGTGATGGACACTCATGTCTTATCCTTGAGACTGCTAACCAATAAGATGAAACTGGCTATATCCCAACCTGGGAAAAAGACTCTAATAACTCTCAATAATTGCAACTCTTTTAGAGAGAATATACTTAGCCTGAAGTATTGGACATTTATGACTTTTCTGTGACTCAGAATGATTTAAAAACAATCTTTCCTTTAAAGGGGGGACAGTAAGGAGACAGGAGAATGTAAGAGATTGAATGGGGGGTAAATCTCATTACATTAAGAGGTACAAAAAGCCAATTGCAATAGAGGGGAAGAAGGGAGGAGGTGAGAACCACCTGAATCTTCCTCTCATCAGACTTGGTTTAAAATTAACTTACACACACTCAGGTAAGAGACTTATCTAACCATTCAAATATTAAAAGGGCAAAAGGGGGGAGAGGACAGGGAGGGAGAGTAAAGGGGGAACTAGGAGAAGGAAAGGAAGGAAGAAGGGGAAAAGGGAAAGGGGAAATAAATGGGAGAGGGTTTGATGTGGGAGAGCAATCACACTGAAGATGGCAGTATTCAGAAATAAAATACTGGGAAATATGAATAAAGTGAAAAAGGGGGAAAATACAGTAAGAAGGAAGATAGCATGGAGGGCAATAAAAAGTTATTAATTATAACTTTGAATGTGAATGGATGAACTGTCCCTTAAAACATAAGCTAATGGCAGAGTAGATTAAAAACCAGAATTCTGCAATATGCTGCTTACAAGAAACCCATTTGAAACAGAGATACATATAGAGAAAAGGTAAAAGGTTGAAGTAAAATATATTTTGCTTCAGCTGAAGACAAAAAAGCAGGGGTAGCAATTGCTACAAAAATAGTTGTTAAAAGAGATAAGGGAGGAAACCATAGCCTCATAAAAGGTAGCATAGACAATAATTTCAATGCTAAATATGTATGAACCCAATGGTATAGCATCAAAATTCTTAGAGGAGAAGTTAAATGAACTACAGGAAGAAATAGAAAGCAAAACTCTACTAGTGGGAGACCTCAAACACTTGGTCACAGATTTAGATAAATTGAGTCATAAAATAAACAAGAAGGAAGTTAAGGAGGTAAACAGATTGTTAGAAAACCTAGATATAATAGACATATGGAGGAAATTGAATGGGATTAGAAAGTAATATACTTTTTTCCTGCAGTACATAGCACTTACACAAAAATTCACCTTTTTACTAGGGCATTAAAACCTAATGATCAATTGCAGAAAGGCAAAAATAGAGAAAACATCTTTTTTAGATCATAATGCAATAAAAATCATATGTAATATTGGGTCAAGGACATATAGAGTCAAAACTAATTGGAAACTAAATAATCTCATTTTAAAGAATGAGTGGATCAAATATCAAATTACATAAATAATTAATTATTTCATCCTAGATAATGGTAATAATGAGACAACAAACCAAAACCTACGGGATTCACTCAAGATGGTTGTCAGGGGATATATTGTGTCTTTAAATGCTTACATGAATAAATTAGAGAAAGGAAATCAATGAATTAAATTTAAAACTCAAAAAGTTAGGGAAAAAATAAAAGCCCCCCCCAGTTAAATACCAAATTAGAAATTCTAAAAATTAAATGTGAAATTAATAAAATGAAAAGAAAAACTATTGAAATAATAAATAAAACCAAGAGTTGATTTTATGAAAAATCAATAAAATTGATAAACCTCTGGTCAAATTGAGTAAAAAAAAGAGAGAGAAGAAAACCAAATTGCTAGTATCATAAATGAAAAAGGTGAACTCACCACCAATGAGAAGGACATTAAAGTAATAATTCAGAATTATTTTGCCCAACACTGCCAATAAATTTGAAAATCTAAGTCAAATGGATGAATATTCACAAAAATATAAGTTGCCCAAATTAAATGAAGAGGAAATTAAATACCTAAACAACCCTATTGAAGAAAAATAAATTCAACAAGTCATTATTGAACTCCCTAAAAAAAAATCTCCAGGGTCAGATAGATTCACAAGTGAATTCTATCAAATATTTAAGGAACAATTGGTTCCAATTCTATATAAACATTTTGGAAAAATAGGTGAAGACACAACTCTGTTTAACTCTTTCTTTAACACCAATATGGTGCTGATACATAAACCAGGAAGAGTTAAAGCAGATAAAGAAAATTATAGACCTATCTCCCTGATGAATATATATGCAAAAATCTTAAATAAAATCTTTGCAAAATGATTGTGACAAGTTATCACTAGGTTAACAAATTATGACCAAGTAGGATTTATCCCAGGAATGCAAGGTTGGTTCAATATTAGGAAAACTGTTAGTAAATTAATTATATCCATAACAAACCTATCAGAAATCATATGATTTTATCAATAGATTCTGAAAAAGCTTTTGACAAAATACAGCATCCATTCCTACTAAAACACTAGAGAGAGTGTAGGAGTAAATGGATTGTTCCTCAGAATAATAAGTAGTATCTATCTGAAACTATCAACAAGCATCATATGCAATGGGGATAGGCTAAAGTCATTCCCAATAAGATTGGGGTGAAACAAGAATGCCCATTATCACCACTACTATCCAATATTGTATTAGAAATATTAGCCTCATTAATAAGAGAAGAAAAAGAAACTGAAGGAATTAGAATTGGGAAGGAAGAGACAAAACTCCTACTCTTTGCAGATGACGTGATGGTTTACCTAGAAAATTCCCCAAAATCATCTAAAAAACTACTAGAAATAGTTAGCAACTTTAGAAAAGTTGCAGGATATAAAATAAACCCTCATAAATCCTCAACATTTCTATATATGACTTGCAAGATGCAGTAGAAAGAGTTAGAAAAAGAAATCCCCTTCAAAGTTACTTCAGAAAATATAAAAGTCTACCTGCCAAGGCAGATTCAAAAACCTTTTGAAAACAATTACAAAACACTTTTCACACAAATTAAATCAGATTTAAATTATTGACCAAACATCAACTATTCATGGATAGGCCAAGCTAATATAATAAAAATGACAATTGTACCAAAACCAAACCACTTTTTTAGTGTCCTACAAATCCAAATTCCAAAAAAAAAACCTATTTTGCATTAGGAAAAATTTCAAGTAAATTCATATGGAGAAATAAAAATGCAGAATTTCTAGAGATTTGATGGAAAAAAGTATGAAAGAAGGTGACTTAGCCTTACCAGATCTAAAATTATATTTTATAGAACAACACTCATTAAAACTGTCTGATCCAGGCTAAGGAATAGAGTGGTGGACCATTGCAATAGACTAGGTGCAATAGAAGCAAATGATTATATTAACCTGCTCTTTGATAAATCCAAAGAGTCCAGCTCTTGGAATGAAAAACTCTTTCTTCAATAAAAAACTGCTGGGAAAATTGGAACTTAGTATGGAAGATACTTGGAATAGAACAACACTTCACACCCTATACCAAGATAAGATCAAAATGGATACAGTATTTAGACATAAAAACAATATTGTAAACAAACTAAAAGATCATGTAGTAGTTTACCTGTCTTATCTATGGAAAGGGAAGAGGTTTATCACTAAGGAAGAGATGGAGAACATCATCAAAAACAAACTAGATAATTTTGATTACATTAAATTAAAAACCTTTTGTACAGACAAAAAACCTGAAACCAAGATCAAAAGAAATATAGTAAATCGGGAAACAATTTTTACAACTTGTATTTCTGACAAAGAATTCATTTCTAAAATATGCAGAGAAATGAATCAAATTTAAAAAAAATGACAGTCCCCAATTGACAAATGGTCAAAGGATAGGCAAAGGAAATTTACAGATGAGGAAGTCAAAGCAATCCATAGTCATGAAAAATTCCTCTAAATCAATACTTATTAGAGAAATGTAAATTAAAGCATCTCTGAGGTACTACCTCACACCTCTCAGACTGGCCAAGAGGACCAGAAAGGATGATGATCAGTGTTGGAATGGATGCAAGAAATCTGGGAACTAATGCATTATTGATGGAGCTGTGAACTCATCTAACCTTTTTGAAGTGCAATTTGGAATTACTCCCAAAGGGCAACAAAAATGTGCATACCCTTTGATACAACTACCACTACTGGGTCTATATCCTGAAGAGATTGTGAAAAAGACTAAAAACATCACTTGTACAAAAATATTCATAGCAACCCTGTTTGTGGTGGCAAAGAATTGGACATTAAGTAAATGTCCTTCAATTGGGTTATGGCTTAACAAACTGTGGTATATTTATGTCATGGAATACTATTGTTCTATCAGAAACCAGGAAGGATGGGAATTCAGAGGAAGCCTGGAAGTATTTTCAAGAACTGATGCTGAGCAAGTTGAGCAGAACCAGAAAAACATCATATACCCTAACAGCAATATGGGTGTGATGATCAAACTTTATGGACTTGCTCATTCTATCAGTGCAACAATCTGGGACAATTCTGGGCTATCTGTGATGGTGAATACCATCTGTATCCAGGGAAAGAATTATGGAATTTGAACAAAGACCAAAGACTATTACCTTTAATTTTGGAAAAAACCATTATCTTATTATGTAATTTTGCCATCTCTTATAATTTATTTTTTTTCTTTAAGGATGTGGTTTCTCTCTCATCACCTTTGATCAATGTATACCATAGAAACAATGTAAAGACTAACAGACTGCTGTCTATGGGGGGGGGGGGAGGAAAATTAGTGGTAAAATTGTAAAATTCAAGACAAAATTTTTCTTTAAAAAAATTTACCTTAGCTTCATCCCATAAATTTTGGTATGATATCATATTGTTATCATTTTCTTGGATATAATTATTATTTCTATGATTTGCTGTTTTATACATTCTATATTTAAAATTAAGTTATTTCATAGCCAATTAATTTTTATCTTTTCATGATACTTTATTACATGTAATTTTTCTTCCATTATTAGTTGAGTATGCATTTATTATTTACAACTTTCTGCATTTGGTTATAAAATTTTTATGCTCTAGAATATGGTCAATTTTGGTATAGATGTCATATACTGCAGAGAAAAAGATATATTCTCTTTTGTCCCTATTCATTTTCCTTCATTGGTTTATCATATTTAGGTTTTCTGAGATTTTATTCACCTTATCTTTCTTCTTGTTTCAATGTTATATCTTCATTATCTTTGGTGCCATTTAAGAAGATGTAGTTTCCTTCCTTATCCCCTTTAATGAAGTCCATTTTTGCTTTTGCTTTATCTGAGCTCACTACCCCTGAATTTTTACTTCAGTGAAGCATAATATATTTTATCATATCCTTTTGCCTTTACCATGTATTTATCTCTCTGCTTCAAATGTGTTTCTTGTAGATAACATATTATAGGATTCTGGTTTTTAATTCATTCTGCTCTCTATTTCCTTTTTATGGGAGAATTCATTCCAATCAAATTTACAGTTAAGATTACTAATCCTGTATTTCCCTCCATGTTAACTTTCCCCGTTTATATTTTTTGCTTTCCTTTCCTCTAATTCCTTCTCACCAAAGTGTTGTTCTTTTTTACCTTTAACTTTTCTTTTAAAATTTAACTTTCAGTTCATTTTCACTTATGTCTTTGCCTTCCCTTTTATCAGTCCATTCTTCCTTTATCCTTCCCTTCACCCACCCCCTGCCCTGTAGAATAGGATAAATTTTTAAACCTAAGTGGGAATGCATCATATTCCCTCTCTGGGTCAAATGTATTGAATAGAATTTACTCAGTGTTCACACCCTCCCTCCTTTTCCTCTAAAATTATAGATTTTGTACGTCTTCACCTGGTGTTATTTCTCAATCAAGTTAGTTAGGTACCATCAAACACAACTTGATTAATTGATTGCTATAAGCCCAAAGTACTATTAAATTAAATCACAGAGGGTGGCTAGGTGGCACAGTGGATAGAGCACCAGCCCTGGAGTCAGAAATACCTGAATTCAAATCCCTCAGACAATAATTACCCAGCTGTGTGACCTTGGGCAAGCCACTTAACCCCACTGCCCTTGCAAAAAAACTAAAAAAAAAGTAAATCACAGTTAGCTTGCTTGATTAAGTTACTAAGTACCCTCACCTCTTCCATCTTATTAGAAGCATACATTTCAAAAGTCTTGAATTACATTAAATTATAATTAATGAACCATTTGTACTCTTCCCCTCATCATACTGTCTCCTGAACTTCCCCGTTAGTTCCCCATTCAGGGTACTTCATCCCTTTTTGAGTAAAGTGTGGATTAAATCCAATCCTGATTTAGTTAACTATAAAATGTCCAAGTGATTAAAGTAATGGTTCCCTTTGAAGATCTCTCTTAAGAACTTTGCAATTGATTGTAAGGAATGGGAGACACTGACTCAGGAAGGTCTGGCTTATGATGCTCTCATCAGAGAAAGTGTTAAGCTTTGTGAGCAAAGTAGAAATAACGTAGGTCTAATGAAGCAGAACCACTTAAGTTTAGAGTTAAAACCCTTCCTTTACATCAAGACTTTTTTGTTTCAAACAGTGATTTAATCTTGGTCCTCTTCAATGGAGAGGTAAGTCCCAATCATTCCCATATTCCCTAAATCCAATCTCTTTAATTATATTCAAGCCTTTAATTTTCCTAAGAGAAATATTAATCTTAAGAGTTACAAGTGTTATATCTTCCTTTATAGGATTGTGTACTGTTTGATTGTCTTCACTAACATTTGTTTCATTTTGTTTTTTATTTCCCCTTTTCATTTATCTTTTCATAGATCTCCTGAGTTGTGTATTGGGCAACTGAATTTTCTGTTCAGTTCTGATCATTTTGTCAGGAAATTTTTGAAGTCCTCTATTTCTTTGAACATTCCTCTTTTTCCCTGATAGCATATGCTGAATTTTGTAGGATAGTAACTTCTTGTAATTCCAGGTCCTTTGCCCTCCAATATATAGTAGTCCAAGTACTCTGGCACTTCAGTGTGGGAACTGATAAGTCCTGTGTAAGTGTGATCATGTTTCCTTTGTATTTAAATTGTTTACTTTTTTGCTTCTTGCCATATTTTCTCTCTTATTTGAGATTTATGGAATTTGACCCTTCAAGTTTTTATCTTAGGTTCTCTTTCTGGAGGAGTTCTGTATATTCTTTTAGTTTTTTTTAAGCATTTTTAGATATTTAAGACAATGGGGTTTGAATGCCTTGCCTAGGGTCACACAGCTAGTGCCTGAGGCCAGATTTGAACTCAGGTCCTTCTGTTACTTAGTTACCCTCTGAATATTCTTTCAATAACTTTATTATCTTTTTGTTCTAGCAGATTTGGACAGTTTTCCCTGATAATTTCCTGCAAGATGTTTTTCAGGTTCTTTTTTTTTTTGATCTAGGGTTTCTACTAGTCTGATAATTCGCAAATTATCTCTCCTAGATCTATTTACCAGGTCATTTGTTTTCCCAAAAGGTTTTGTATGTTTTCTTCCATTTTTTTCAGCCTTTTTATTTTGTTTGCTGAATCTTGTAGACTTGCAGTTTTTTTGGTTTCCTTTTGTTTAATTCTAATTTTAGTGTTTTGGTTTCTTCAGTTAACTTTTATGTTTCCTTTTCCACTTGGAAAATTTTATTTTTTTGAAGAGTAACATTCTTTTTCCAATTGGTTATTTTTACTTTTTAAAGGAGTTGATTTTTCATTCAATTTTTCATAATTTTCCTGCATGTCTCTCATTTCTTTTTTTCCATTTTTTTCTTTCTTCTTTGTGTTTTAAAATTTTTTTAAGGTCTTCTTAGAGCTTTTGTATTGCAAGTAATTTTTCACTGATTTCTTCTTCCAATATGGCATTGTTATCATCTTTAACTGTAAAGTAACTTTCTATAGCGAGCACTCTTTTATCTTTTTTGCTTATCTTCATAGTTGGAGCTGTGCTCTTGGGGTATAGGGAGTATAGATCCAAGCTTTTTATTATGGGGGCTGGGGTAGGATCCCTGACTTGTCATTGGCCAAGATATTGCCTATGCAACCCAAGTCTTGCCTTTGTAGAAGTTTATTTTTTCCTTTATGTACAAGCTTCTGACCATGTAGTAGTTTGTTCCCAGTCCAATCCTGTCTTTTGTCCCAGTGTTCCCAGGGTTCAGAGTTTGAGGTTGGGACCTTCCCTGATGGTTTGTTTTCTAGGTTCTGGGGTTTATACTGTTGTCAAACTGTTAGGACCTGGACTATACTGTGGCTTGAAACTTTGGACTGGCTTTCCTGCTTTCCAGCCTCCTGGGTTTTACTTCCCCTTCTCCCCCCCACCCCCATCCAAAGAGACACAGATTTTCATCACTGAAAATTTCTTTGGATCTTCTCTTTTTCTTGATGGAATCTGTAGCTTTGGTGTCAGTGGAGAGGCTTCATTTAACTTAGGTAGGAAAAAGCTCTAGGAGCATGTTAGTTTCATACTGACATCTTGACTCCCCACTGAAAGAAGAGGTCAAGAGGTCCTTACTTAGTTTTAATCCAACATATGGGCACTCAGTAAAACTGGTTTGTGACATGTATAATGGAGACATCCTTCCCCATCTTCATTTAATGAACATCCTCAGGTTTTAGATTGTTTTCTTTGGGCATTATGTGTGGTAATCAAAACTGACTTTTGAGATGTAACTATGAATACACACAAAGGGATCGAGTTCACAATCTTTTGTTCTCCTTTCCAAATGCCTCAATATATTGAAATCTGCTGTGAGATATAGGGGGCAGTGGTCCTTATCCTCCTACTTGTCTGGTTTATTGAGTCTCTAAAGGGTGAAATTTCTCTCTCTCTCTCTCTCTCTCTCTCTCTCTCTCTCTCTCTCATCTTTTTTTTTGTGCTTTTCCTCCCATGATCTGAACTAAATAAATATTCAGAGATCAAACTGGCCATTTTATAACTTCAAGAGCCTCAAAAGGTGGGAAGAATCATTAGAAGTAAAGGGAGACAATAACAGAAACCACAGGAGCTGCCAGCAGGAGCAGCCAAGTTCAGGGAGGAATCAGTATTATAGCTAAACAAACAATATAAACAAATTCAGTAGATCTTTTACTCACCATTCAAGAAGAAACCAATCCAGTCAAGAAAGCATCTGTCATACTGGCTGTTTTCTTCCTAGAACTTTTTTTTTCTTCTTCAATTCTTGCTTTTGTGATTGTCCAAGACTTTCCTAATTTAGTATTTTTCAGATTCCTCTTAGTAATAATTTATCCTAACAAGAATCATTAGAAGCAGACCATAGGCATCTGATTTACAAATTCTTGGAAGATTCTTTGTCCTAGTTATGTTCAGGAAGACAATGTATTCACTGGTGTAATTTAGTGACATTTTGGACATGTGCATAGTTAAAAATTGCTTTTCAGTAAGAGCTGATTCAACTCAAAGCTCTACCAAGAAAACATTGTTTCCTATAGCCTTGCTAACATTTCTCATTAGTCTCTTTTGTGATCTTTTTTCAGCAGGTGCAAGGTGGAATCTTAGAGTGGATTTAAATGGAATTTTTCCTATTTGTGATTTGTATAATTTTAAAATATTTGCTAACAACTTTTGTATCTTCCTTTCAGAACTGCTTGTCCATATCCTGGTCTAATTTTTTAATTAAAGAATGACTTTGAATCTTATAAATTTGTATAATTCATTGAAAATATTCAAATGATAAAGTTAGATTTTCTAGAAGTTAATACAAAGCTTCCTTTTCCCATGTTAATCGTTTCCCTCAGTTTTACTTTTACAATGACTTTTAAAAAATTATATGATCAAAATTGTCCATTTTATCTTTCCTAGTTCAGATCATGAGCTTTTCATTTATTCATAATCGTTTAAAGTATTTTATTTTGTTCTTCTGTTAATAATGATTTTATAATTATTATTCAGTCTTGTCCAACTATTCTTGATGTCATGGATCAGAGCACATGAGATAGATGATTTTAATTGAATCCCTATTTTATTCCATTCATTATTAATCAGTTAAATTGTGATTAAATAGGGGCATTGATTGTTAGCCACTAATCAAATTATACTAATCTATTATCATACATTTAGTCAGTCTTGTTTTATAGTAAACCCCAAAATTGAAACTATAAGATTATAACTTTTTAAGAATTTTTTATGCATTTTACTTACTTAACCATAGGAAGCTAACTAGAGGTATTTCACTCTTTCTGTTAAGTAGGGGATACCAAGTCCAGTATGCTATATGAATAGTCCCCCAACATATTGGTTGCCCCTCCATTCCTTGTCATTCCTCTATTCTTCAACATGGAGAGACAGTCATGAAACAAGTGACCCAATTTGCCAGCTTGTTGTCTGCCTTTCTACCAGTCCTTTAATCTATATGAATGTTTTGACATGTTTATCAGCACATTTTTTGCATCTGCTTGTAGGATTTTAGAATCTTTTCAAAGATTAAGATTAAGATATAGGATTCTCAACCAATGTGATTCTATATTTATGTAACCCCTTCTGAGGGATCAATATAAAGATTTAACTGTCAATGAAACATTGTATTTTGTTTGCTTCATCTGTATTATCTGAGTAAGACCTTGGAGGAAGGGAGCATCTTGGATCATGAGAAAGATCTGAGGTTCCATTCCCTGAAGGGGGTTGGTCCTCATTCTTTAATAAAGGGAATTAGCTCAGACTTATACCTCAGTTTCTTTTAATATAGATCGCAATTTTTGTACCCCACACTTGCCAGGTCCTTCCATCCTGAACTATGTCTAGTAGTCTGTCCAGTTCATGCTCATTGTTCACATGGTACTATCTATATCATCTTCTGCCATTCCCTTTTTCTTTTGACCTTCAAAATCAAAGCCATTCCCAATGGCTTTTACCTTTGACCTTCTTCAACATCAAAGCCATTTTCAATGAATCCCATCTTCTCATTATGTAGCCAAAATATTTGTTTCATCTTCAGTATTTGACCTTCAAGTGAATATCCTGAATTAATTTCTTTAATTATTAACTGATTTGACCTCCTAGCTTGCTAGGGTCCAAGGGACCCTTACATTTTTTTTCTACCACCAAAACAAAAAAGAAACATAGAGCAACTATAACAAAACCCAATAACAAAACATCTTCACATGAATAAAATAGATATAAGTATTTGTGAAATACTCCTTGGTCATGAGTAGATCAAGACAATTTAATAAATATGATAATGCCACCTAAATTGATTTGTTTGTTGATTGCCATACCTATCAATCTATTAATAAATTATTTTATGGAACTGGGGGGGAATCATCTGAATAAATAAAAGGTCAAGAATATAATGGTAATAAATTTTTCAGGGAAAAGATCTATTAGATCTAAAAAAGATCTAATATCAATTTTAAGTTCTATAACAAATTATACTAATAATTATCAAAATAATTTGATAGTGGCGAGAAATAGATTGATCAATAGGAGAAACTGGATCGAGAAGTAAATGTACACAATAATCTAGTATTTGACAAATTACAAATCAGAACTTTTGGAGCTAGAACTCATTGTCAAAAACTACTGGAAAATATGGAAGTAGTATAGCAAAAACCAAGCAAAGAGCAACACCTTACAATACCCCCCTTCAAATTATATTATAAAATGATATTATCAAGATAATTTAGTGCTGGATAATAAATAAAGTGGCTAATTGAGTAGATTAGGCATACAATATATAGAAGTAATGGGCACAGTAGTCTGGCAAAAATTAGACATGGATCAATATTCCATAATATATATTAAAGTAAGGACAAAATAGGTATATGATTTAGATATATAGGGTAATATAAGCAAATTAGAAGAAGAGTTTCTGACAGCATAAGATTTAGAGAGGTTCATGAGAGGTAAAATGGATAATTTTGGTTATATGAAATTAAAAGGGATCTCTACTAACAAGTCCAGTACAACTAAAATTAGAAGGAAAAACCAGGAAAATCAAAAACATTTATATTATTGCTCTGATAGTAGTCATTTCTAAAATTGAGTCAAATTTATAAAGAATGAGATCAACTTGCCATCAATTAATAGATGGTAAAAGTAATAATATTAATAATAACTCATCTCAACCTAGAGAGTTCTAGATCTTACCAAAGAGGAAATTTCTCAGTGTTTGTAAGGTAACAAACTGGGTTTGGGGATAGCATGAAGTTTTCCAGTTCTGCTCATATCAGCATCTTCCTAAAGTCCCTTGAGAATAAGAAACCTGAGATGGGTCAGCAAAATTCATCTCTTATCATGAAGCTGGAAACCAGAAGCATCTAATGCATTGCTGAGCTTGAAGAAAGACTTAAAGAAATCCTTCTTTTCTCTTCCTGATTGTGCTTCACAACTCAGGCAGGCCTGTGGTAGTGATCTCCACCAAATGATGAGAGAATTCCATTTCAATGAACTTCAAAGTTCAGATTATATTCCTCCCCTGATAAACCAAGGCAAATTCAAAGCCTTTAGCAGCATAGCACAAATTCAAAGAGGCTCAAATCAAACCACAGCTAGAGGAAAACTCCTAGATCTTTCTCCAAATCATTAGGAATTGGCAAAATGGGACAGCTGGGTTGCAGAGGGGATAGAGCACTGGTACTGGATTCAGGAGGAACTGAGTTCAAATCCACCCTCTAGACACATGATAATTACTTAGCTGTGTGACCTTGGGCAAGTCACTTAATCCCATTGTCTTGTAAAAACCAATCAATAAAGGAAGGAAGGAAGGAAGGAAGGAAGAAATAAAATAATAAATAAGTGAATTGGTAAATTGTATTCTATGACTTGCACCTCAAGCACCTTTCATAGCCTACTCAAACACTGGGAAAATTCCCGTCCTATTACAAACTTCCAGTCTCTATCTATCTTTCCATTCTTGTGGAACTGGGGAGTTTTCCAAATCAAATCCCTCAGGATCTAGTTCAAAGGGTGAGCAATTTGGTCTCCTGTAGTATTCACAGAAAGTTCTTGACTCTATCCATATATAAATTTCTACATAATCTGCATGGCTAATCAAAGTGTGAAGGTTTTAGATTCTCTCTGTTTGCTTGTAGTATCTTGCATGAATTTTGAAAAGAATAGAATTAGCTCCATCAGTGATGATAGTTAAATGGTTACTGAATTGTTTGAACATAGTAGAGCCAGAATGTTCACTTTTATTCTGATATCAGCTACTTCCTTGAAAAATTTTGAGGTCAATTGGATATATTTCAGATGAATAGCCTTTAACAGAAAGGCTTTAATAGGTAAATACGACATCAAGTTCAAGTCTTTTTAAAAAAATATTTTATTTGTTCAAGTTCAAGTCTTGACAAAGGTTTGTTAAAGATACTTTTACATATTCTTATTAAAAGTCTAGAAAATAATGGTACCTTGAGATTCACTGTCCATGTCAATATTGCAATTACATATTCTCATTTCTCCCTATCCCTCTTTCCCTAAGACTCCAGGTTGCCAAAGTTTATTAAAATACTTCTTGCCCAAAACTGCATTAGCTTTTCTAGGATATGGTCATCTAATCCACAATTATTATAAAAAGAAGAAGTTATCTTGATGATTATTGAATATAAGTATTTTCATGTATGATTTTTATATCCTCCATTCCTTTCTTTATCTATCTCTCCAAGAGAAAAAGGTTTTGCATTGCTTCATCTCTTACACATGACTCTCTAGTTCTTTGGTGTTATTGTTGTTTTGTTTTATTTATTGGGCCATATTCAAGAAGATTCACAAGATTTTGGGACTAAGTCCTGTGGATAATATTCTTCCTTGACTTCATGAGTATCTGTCTCAATTCAGACATTCTTAAAAATAACTTCTGTGTCTTCAGAATTCTGAAAACAGCATGAAGTTCATTTACCAAACCTTAGGACAATATTTGTAGTGTAAGTTTTCCTGCTATCTCAGGATCTACAACAACGATCTGTGTCACTCTCTGCATATGTTGCTTCACTCTGAGAAGGAATTAATCAAGTTTTTCTCTTTTACAATGCAAAATTTTAGAGATAAAATTAACAGTGTTGATAGACTTCATATTTCACATGAAGTTTGTATACATTCAAGTTGGGTAACATCTGATCTTGCCTCATTAAGTTTATTCCTGGCCTTTGCAGTTACCTTCTGTCTGCCAAACTTGTCATTTTGTCTGTCTTGGGACCTTCTTGTATCCCTCTTTCTTGTTCAACCCCAGTTAACCCAAGTTGAACCCAAGATTGCTCTCTTAGGACAAATAGGCCATATCCAGAGAAAATACCAATTTAGATCTATTGTTTATCTTTACTATATGGGCTATGATGACCAATTCACTCATAGATAAAGAAGATCATTCTTCTCTTTTGTTCATGTCAACTTCATCATGCTTCTGATGAAGGTGAAAGGCATTGATCTTCACAAATCAAAGTTAGACCCATACCAATGAATTTTGCATTTGAGTTAGATATTATTTTCTCTTTTTTCTTCATCACTCTGTCTCTGTCTTTCTGTCTGTCTCCATTTCTGTCTCTCTATATTTATCTATCTCTGTCTCTCTTGGTGTCTGTCCGTGCTCCTCCTCCTTCTCTTCTCTCTCTTACTCCTCTTCTTCTTCTCCCTTCTGAAAGTCTAATTTAATTTTAGATATTCAACAAGTCTTGTTCTTCTTTGAAAAGCATTTAGCCTGATACCTAGCATATAAAATAAATGTTATATTCCCAAGCCTGATGCTGTAATATACAGTGAGAAAAAGCAAGAAATTTGGTAAGTAAATGGTGAATAGGCAGCAGAAAAGTCACTAAATTTTGATGACTTTTCTGACTTTAATCCACTATTCAATTAATATTTTTGCATAAATATTTTATTTATTTTCCAATTTATACAAAGGTAGTTTCTACCTATCATTTCTTGGTAAGGTTTTGAATTTTAAACTTTTCCCCCTACCCTCCTTTCCCTTCCCCCCACCTACAAGCAGTCTGATAATCTTTACATTTTCCCATTCTATACATTGATCAAAATTGAATATATTGAAAGAAAAATTATATCCTTGAGGAAAAAATAAAATATTAAAAATAACAAAATTATGTAGAACATTAGACAACTTTTTTTAAATTAAAGGCAATAGTCTTTGATCTTTGTTTAAACTTCACAGTTCTTTCTCTGTGTATAGATAGCATTCTTCATCTCAGATACCCTAAAATTGTCCCTGATTATTACACTGATGGAATGAGCAAATCCATTAAGATTCATCATCACCCCCATGTTGCTATTATGGTGTATAATATTATTATAGTTCTGATCATCTTGGTCAGCATCAGTTCATGCAAGTCTTTCCAGGCCTCTCTGAAATCCCATGCCTCCTTGTTTCTAAGAGAACAATGGTGTTCCATGACACACACATATACCACAATTTATTCTGCCATTCCCCACTTGATGGATATTCACTCAATTTCTCATTCTTTGCTATTAGAAATAGAGCTGTTATCAATATTTTTGTACAAGTCACGTTTTTTCCCTTTTTCAAGATCTCTTCAGGGTATAAACCCAGTAGAGGTATTATTGGATTAAAGGGTATGCACATTTTTGTGGCCCTTTGGCCCAAATTGCTCTCCAGAAAGGTTGGATAAGTTCACAGATCCACCAGCAATGTATTAGCATCCCATATTTCCCATATCCCTTCCAACATAGATCATTATCCTTTCTGGTCATATGGGCCAGTCTGAGAGGTGTAAGGTGATACCTTAGAGATGCTTTAATTTGAATTTTTCTAATCAGTAATGATTTAGAGCAAGTTTTCATATGATTATGGATAGCTTTAATTTCCTCATCTCTAAACTGCCTTTGCATAACCTTCGACTATTTGTCAATTTGGGAATGGCTTGCTTTTTTTAAAAAAATTGACTCAATTTTCTGTATATTTTAGAAATGGGTCCTATGTCAGAAATATTAGTTGTAAAAATTGTTTCCCAATTTACTATATTTCTTTTAATTTTGGTTATAGTGCTTTTGTCTGTGCAAATCTTTTTAATTTAATGTAATAAAAATAATCTAGTTTATTTTTAATGATGTTCTCCATCTCTTCCTTGGTCATAAATTGCTTCTATTTCCATAGATCTGATAGGTAAACTATTCCTTTCTCTCCTAATTTGTTTATAACAGTGTCTTTTATGTCTAAATCCTGCACTCATTTTGATCTTATCTTGGTATAAGGTGTGAGATGTTAGTCTAATCCAAGTTTCTGCCATATTGACTTCCAATTTTCCCGAAAATTTTTATCAAAGAGAAAATTCTAATTGCAGAGGCTGGACTCTTTGAGTTTAATTGAATAACAGATTGCTATAATCATTTCTGGCTGTCTCTTTTGTACCCAGTCTATTCCATAGACAAGTTTAGCCTGACTTACTAATTGTACAATTCTATTCATCTTTCTTTTCCTCAGTTTTTCATCTTTTAAATGGAGACAATATCATCTCATACTCCCAAATTGTTTTGATGATCAAATGACACAATATTTAAGAAATAATAATATTTATTTGTGCAACTACGTGCAATGGTAGTTTTCAAGAATCATTTTTTGCAGGTTTTTAGTTTCATATTTTCACCTTCTCTTCCTACCTCCCCGACTGAAAGAAATCTAATATGGTCTATATATGCATAACCATGGTAAACATACATTCATATTAATCATGTTGTGAAAGAAGAATCAAATCAAAATGAGAAAAATAAGAGAGATAAAAACATAATACATAAGACAACTTTTAAAAATAAATATAGTAAGCTTTGGTCTTCATTTAAAATCCATAGTTCGTTCTGTAGATATAAATGGTTTTTGTTTTCTATCACAAGTCTTTTCAAATTATCTTTGTTTATTGCATGAGCAAGTCTATCATACTTGATGTTGCTTTTAATGTATAATGTTCTAGTTCTGCTTACTTTACTCAGCATCAATTCATGCAAATCTTTCCAGGCTATTCTGAAGTCCCATCTGTCATGTTTTCTTATAGGAAAATAGTGTTTCCTCATATTCATATGCCACAAATTGTTCAGCCATTCCCCGATTGTTGGACAACCCCTTAATTTTTAATTCTTTGCTATTTCAAAAAGAGTTGTTATGAAATATTTTTGCATATTTTTTTTTATCCTTTTTGGTCAGCTCTTCAGGATACAGACATAGCAGAAATTGTTGCACATGACATGCACAGTTTTTCCCCCTTACAGCATAGTTTCAAAAATGGCAGATCAGTTCACAAACCCACCAACAATGCATGTGTCCCAGTTGCCACACAACTTCCAATATTGAGCAAAATGACACAATATTTTTAAAATACTTTCTAAAACTTAATGATATATAAATATTATTATTATTATTATTATTATAAGGAAGAGATTATGTATACTAAGGACTTGCTATGTGCCAGACCATACTGAGCACTTTATCAATATTACTTCATTTTAACTAACAACAACCCTTGAAAATAGGTGGTATTATTTCACTGTTGTCTGTATCTCTCAATCAACTGTAATTTTTCCTGTAACGAAGTGGCACTTAATGGATCCTTGGCTCTTTCCTTCTGTCCTTCCTCTAGGAGGGCATTCCATAAAGAGAGTACCAGCTATGTCTCCAGTACTTCAATTTCTATAATCAGCATCATCTCTGGGAAAGACAGTGGGAGATTCAGTCATAAAGCAAGTGGAAAATGTATAAATTGAGGGACTGATTTATTTTGAAAATGATTTCACATTATCAACAAAAGGACAGGGGAATAAAGTTGTCCAAGCAGGATTTTGGGGTCTAGAAATGGAAGACAGACTGGAAATCCCTAATTGATTTCACTTTCCCCAGCACACAGAGAATGATGTTGATTTTGATAAAGTCCATTATCTGATAGAAGTGATGTGCAGTTTTTATCATATAAATACTGATAATCTTCATGTTGGTTAGTCCCAGTTTACATATGACTCTTTTGTCCCCTGTACTCTCTTTAGTTACTGACATCCAATTGAAGAGTCTATAGTTCCCATTTATGATATCATGAATTCTTGACAGTCTATGTCATGCATACATGCAGGCTGACTTCTAAACTGATGGAAGTGTACAAAGAAAAATGTTTACAAAAAGAAAAATATTTCTTCTGAAGCATTTAAAACAAGAAATATCACCTTTAAATAAAGATTTAAGTGCCTATAATAATTAAAAATCTATGTTTGATCAACTTACAAATGTGCAAATTAGAAAAGAAATCAACTGTGGCAAATTAACATGAATTGCTCAGTCTAGCCAGCACTTATCATCTGAGAAAGAGCCCGCAATAATTGATGGGCAGAGTGGATGAAATAAAATGAGCCAAGTTATAATTAAATATTACATCTATATGAGAAACACTAGTAAGAAACAACAACAAAATATCAGCATCAGCAATACAGTCAGCAGGAGAACTATACCACCAGACATGAGGACAACCTACTCTCCCTGAAGAGGACACTTCCAAACTCTTCCAATCTCCTCAGATAACTGGCAGGATGTATTCACCACTAATTGAAGAACATATTAATACTTACAGCTAGAACATCAAAGAGTTCAATGAATAGAATTTAGAAAGAGGAAATTCATGAAAACTGGTAAAATAAGTTGAATACAGATATGGTGCGTGATTTGTACACTTAGATTATCTGTAGACCACTTTATTAAGAAATATAATTTTCTTAATGAAAATGACAATACTAATTTGATATCACTGGATCATTTTGGCAATTAAATTTGTCATTATAAAAAATTGTTTTTGATGTTAAAAACAGGTGTTTGGTCATTTGAATGATTGATTAATTCACTCGTAGGATAAAAGGTTACTACCAAAGGTAGATAAAAGGTACTAACCAAATTATTTGCTAATAGAAAATAGAAATCCTTTCATTCCCTTCCTGGCCAATGTAACACAGTAGCATTTTAATATTAAAAGATAATCATAAGACCTACAGTCAAGGCTATCATAGAATATATAAACTTATTTAAATGAGTTTGATCAGCATTTTATCTTGTAATTACATATACTGACTCTCTCAGAAAATTATTCAGAAATTGTATACTCTTTTAGAAAATAGGACTCATGGTGAAGCTAAGATGGCAGAGAAAATGCAGGGACATGACTCCCTCAAACTCTCTCCTAAAACAATTCAGATACCTTTAATCACTAATCCTAACCAAATTCTAGAGTGCTAGAACCTACAAAAGAAGGAGTGAAACAATCTTCCAGTCTGAGATAGCTGAGAAGATCTGTAGGAAGGGTCTGTTACACCAGAGTTAAAAAGGATCTACAGTATAGCCTGGCCACACCAGAGTGAAATGGCTCCAACTATCCAGGAACAGACCACAGGGCACCTGAGTTTGTAGCAGTAGGGGCAGTTTCCAAACCTCTCAACCCAGGAATTGTCAAAGTCAACTTGGAAGGTTAAGAGAAAAACTTTTCCCCACCAGAATGAAAACAGAGTCCAGTCCAACCAGGTCTCAATGAAGACCTGGCCCCAGGAAACCAGATGTTTTCAGGACTCAACAGGTAGCTGTGTCCAGACAGTTCAGTCCATAGACAGTATGGGAGTCAGGGGAGACTTCAGAGATCTCTGTGCTATCCATGAGGCAGGACTCTATTGCTTCACCCATTTTCAAATTCAGGTGACAGTCTGGGGACCCAGTCTCAGGAAAGGAGTAAAATCACTACAGAGTTTCTGCCTATGGCAGAGCAGAGACTCTCCCCATGGTTCCAGGGCAGAGGGGAATGCTTATGGTCCTCTATAGACGAGAGCACAAATCAGGAGAGCAGTCAGAGTCTCTCATAAGACCTTGGAGGAATTGAGAACTTGCAGTTTATTTCTGAAAACAGCTGCAAAAACTGTCAACAGATTGGGATAGTGAATACCCTGGAAGCAGAGCTCCACTAAACAGAGTTAAAATCAAATCATATATTGGGGGAAAAGAGCAAATAACAGAAGAAAAAAATCAGACTATAGACAATTACCAAGTCAGCAGCTTGGTAAAAGAGATATAAAAATATGGAAGAAAGTAGTATATTAAAAACCAGACTGGATCAAATGGAAAAAGTGGTCCAAAAAGCCAATGAGAATGCCTTAAAAATCAGAACTGGCCAAATGGAAAAGGAGATACAAAAACTTTCTCGAGAAAATAATTCCTTAAAATATAGAATGGAGCTAAGGAAAGCTGATGACTTTGTGAGAAATCAAGAAACAATAAAACAAACCAAAAGAATGAAAAAGTAGAAGAAAATGTAAAATATTTCATTAGAAAACAAATGATATGTCAAACAGATCCAGGAGAGATAATTTTAAAATTATCAGGAAAAAGTGTCCTGCTATCCTAGAAGCAAAGGATAAAACCAGAATGGAAAGAATTAATTGATCACCTCCTTAAAGAGATCCCAAAATGAAAACTGCCAGGAATATTATAGCCAAATTTCAGAATACTCAAGTCAAGGAGAACATGGTGCAAGTAGCCAGGAAGAAACAATTCAAATATTGTGGAGTGACAGTCAGGATAACACAAGATTTAGAAGCTCCTGACTTAAGGAATCATAGGACTTGAAATATGATTTTATGGAAGGCAAAAGATTTAGGATTACAACCAAAAATCAAGTACCCAGCAAACTGACATACTTTTTCAAGGGAAAAAATATATTTGGTGAGATAAAGAACTTTCAAACTTTCCTGATGAAATGATCAGAGCTGAACAGAAAATTTGATTTTCAAATTCAAGACTTAAGTGAAGTATACAAAAGGTAAATAGGAAAATCAAATCATAAGTGACTTGTTGTTTAACTGCTTTTATTCCTCCATGGGAAGATGATTCTGATAACTCATATGAATTTTCTCATTTTTAGGGCAGCTAGAAAGAAGATACATAGAAAAGACACAGGTGGGAGTTGAATTTGAAAATATATTTTAAAAATAGAGCTAATTGACCAGAAAGGAAAGTACCAAGGGAAAGGGAAAGGAGAGGTTAAAAAGGGTAGATTATTTCAAATGAAGGAGGCAAGAAAAACCTGTTGCAGTGAAGTGAAAGAAGGGGAAGGTGAGGGGAAGAGAGTAAGCCTTACTCTCATCACAGAATTGGCTCAGAGTAGGGATGACATACACAGTTAAGTGAATAGAGAAAACTATCTTATCGTTGAGGAAAGTAGGAGATGAAAGAGATGGGAGGAAAGGGGACAGAGGAGAAATGGGTGGGGAGGATGGGGTGGTGGTGAAGGGTATTGTTTAGATGATAGAAGGGAGGAAAGATTGTGGAAGGGGGTAGTCAGATCAAAACACTTTTGAAGAGAGACATGATGAAAGAGAGAATAGAATAAATGGAGGTTGGGGGGAATAGGATAGAGGGAAATAAAGTTAGCAATAGCAATTGTTGGGGACACATTGAAACAAGTTTCTATGATAAAGACCTCATTTCTCAAACTGAGATGAAATATGGGAAGAAAAGAATTTATTTGATTGGAATACTTTTAGCAGATCTTTTCTGGTGGTGGGCAGCTGGAGATTGAGGGGATGCCCAGAGGTTGGGGAATGGTCCAATAAATTGTGGTATGTGATTGAGATGAAATACTGTTTTATTCTGGGAAATGATGAACAGTATACTCTCAGTAAAAACTTACATGAGTAGTAGTAATGGGAAGTATACTTTATAGAAATTAACAGCAATATTTCAGAATGGTCAACTGACTATGTGAGCCACCCTTTCTCAGCAGTGCTGGAGCTGATGGTGTCTGAATACAGCCTGAAGCAGGCTTTTTAAAAAATTCTTTATTTTGCTTGAGGTTTTTTTACTTTATTTGGGAAGGGTTATGTTAACTTTTACATCATGACTATTGTAGTAACATTTTTCTTGACACTTTTTTAAATCTATATTGAGGAATTTTCTTAGTATTAACCATTTAACCAATAAAGAAGATTGGTGGTGGGAGGAAGGGAGAGAATTTGGACTCAAGGTTTTAGAAGTGAATGATGAAACTTGTTTTTGCATGTAACCAGGGGAGAAAAGAAAAGAAAAGAAAATAGGACTCATGAAATACATATGGTTTTCACTGGTTCTGAAACTGGACAAATCTAATACTAACATTGACTGCTTTTTTTTCATTACTAATGCTATTACTTTCTTTCTTATAGAATTTGCATTATATGTTTTTATCAATTGTGTGGTCAAATAAAAAAGATCTGAGATAGTGAAGATTTAATTTCAATGTCTTAAATTAAGAGAAAAAATAATTTAAAGCAGCAACACGTTCATCTAGGGAAAAATCAATTTGGGGCAGCTGTTGATAGCCATTAAAATGATAGCAGTGCCTTTGGAAAATTAAAGGGCTAGCACTGAATTTTTAGACATGATTTGTCTTAGGAGTCTCTACTACTAAAATGGGTTGTAGTGAATTAAAGGCACCAGAAGTGTGTTCAATTAACAATGTAGAGAGAGAGCACAAATCATATTGCTTGTTGATTTGAAGCTTTTCCATAGAGTATGTTTTATAATGAAGAAATAAATTATAGTATAGAAGTTATTTATATTTCTATTTGTTCCAGGGAGAAAAAGCAAGCAGATGAAGTGAATAAACAATTGCTCTGCTCATTGAGAAATTTATTCTTTGAGACTCTTGAGTGGGAATTCCAATGTGGGTTGGAGTCTAGCTAGCAGTTAGGGTTTTTCCCTCACTAATTCTAAGTTCACCCAGTGTGGTGTTTTCTTCTCCTCATCACCTAAAATATAGTTTGGTTTATTCTCTGATCCACTATGTGATGCAATAGTTATTCATCAATGAGAAGTTTTCATTGAATTTAAGCTTAAAATGTAATCACAAAGCAATGGTCATGGATGTGTTTCATACCTTCAATGTAATCTATGGAAATTAAAATAACTGTTGGCTTTATGTGTATCATTTTTGTCCTAATGGTTAAAATATGTATCATCAATGTAGAATTCACATTAAACTGACAGGGCATTGGCTGTTTCTAGGTTTTATGAGGGATAGTCTCTGTAAAATTACAATAGTTATGCCTTAAGTAAGAGATAGAAGAACATGCTATTTTCACCAAGCTTCAGAGTATGGATGATTTTTAAAATCCAAACTAAGGCAGTGCAGAACTCATAAAAGTATTTTTTGTGAAAATTTTATATACATATATATATATGTATATATATGTACATACATATATATATATATATATATATATATATATATATATATATATATATATATATAAACTCATTGCTTAGGGACTCCCAAGGAATCTGTAGTTGAATGGCCCTTGTTCCATTAAACATTTGAAACCTTTGACTTAGTGTCTACCTTGAATCAATCAGGGAAATCTTTATTGCTCACCTCTAGAATATCCCTATTGGGGATGGCAGTTGTCCAAGTCCTTAATACTCAATATGCAATATGGTTATTAGATAAGGCTTTTATTTTACTTCACAGAAAATGCTGAATATTTTAGGCATTAATTATTCTGTTTACAAACAGAGAAAGAAAAAAAATATCAAGTATCTCTTAACTCCACCTTCCCTCAAAGGGAAATGAACTTAGGGGTTGGGACTTTTGAAGCAATGGTCTGTCATTCTAGTGAGGTTTCTCTTCCATGTAAAAATGTGCAAAGTCTAGATTTCCTTCTGAAATATAACCTAGTGATTTGCTCTCCAAGTAGAACCCTGTAGGAAACACAAACTTTCCTCTGCCTTTTCCAAACAGCATACTACATCAGGAAATATCAAAGCTGGAATTTCCAATGGAATTGGAATCCAATTGGAATCCAATTACATTGGAATTTCCCTTTTTCTCCTCCAGAAGAGTAGATTATCTAAAAGTTAGATTGCCCAGTTAATTCAAAATTCTACTCCTTGTACAATGGAGATTGAATTTCCTGGGCAACGCCCTCAAATTTCCGTTTAAGACTCCACAAAAGCCAATATCACCATTGCCCATATGCTTCTGCACATAGTTGTTTACTATTTCTGAGGGAGGTGGAGAGAAGGATCCCCTCAATCCTTTAATGAACATTGTAAAAAGGAATGAGGGAAAAGTCAAACTGGTTTTAATAATCTGAAATCTGTAAAGAGTGGAATAAGTTTTTTATAGGTCACTGAACATGACAGCTGGAATCTGGGAATGTCACCTGTCCTTTCAAAGAGTAATATAAGAAAAGTAATTAAAATAAAAGTAAATATATAAAATAATTAAAACAAATAAAAGAAAAATATAAGTAAATATGAATAGAAAAGAGGTCCCAGTTCTCCTATGGGGAACCTTGCATGTGACCAAGGGCAATCCCTGGCACTATGATTCCTTTTCTCTGTTTCTCTACAATATTTGCCCTGACCTAGCATTGGTAGAGAGATACATGATGCTACTTTGCCTTGCTGTTGCCCAGGATGACTTGTCTCTTTTTTCCCCCCACTTAATAATATTTTATTTTTTTAATCACATATAAAGTTTTCAACATTCATTTTTATGTGATTTTGAATTCCAAAATTTTCTCCCTTCTCCAAGACAGTAAGCATTTTGATGTAAGTACAATCATGTTAAACATACATTAGTCATGTTATAAAAGAAGAATTTGAACAAAATGGGAAAAACAGAAGAAAGAAAAAAACAAAAATCATTAAAAGTGGAAATAGTATGCACCCATCTGCATTCAGACTAAATAATTCTTTCTCTCTATGTGGATAGCATGTTCCATCATCTTGGATAACTGTGTCACTGAAAAGAGCTATGTTTTTCATAGTCGGTCATCATTTGATGTTGTTTTTACTATGTAGAATATTCTCCTGGTTCTACTCACCTCATTCAGCATCATTCTAGGTAAGAATTTCTGAAATCTGCCTTCTACCACTAGGTGCCTCCTCATGATTTCTTACAGTACAATAGTGCATATTCATACACTAAAACTTTTTCAGCTATTCCTCAATTGGTGGGTATCCCTTCAATTTCCATTTTTTTTGCCACAACAACAAAAAGAGCTGCTAAAAATATTTTGTAGATGTTTCCTGTTTTATGATTTTTTTGGGGGGGGATACAAACTTAGTATTAGCATTGCTAGATCAAAATGTATGCAATGTTATAGCCCTATGGGAATAGTTCCAAATTGCTCTCCAGAATGTTTGAATCTGTTCATAACTTTACCAAGTATTAGTGTTGCAATTTTCCCACAACTTATCCAACATTTAGCATTTTCCTTCTCTGTAATATTAGACAGTCTGATAATGTGAGGTAATGCCTGAGAGTTATTTTAATTTGTATTTCTCTAATCAATAGTGATTTAAAGTATTTTTCATATATATATATATAGAGATAGATAGATAGATAGATAGATAGATAGATATAGATAGATATAGATAGATAGATAGATAGCTATAATTTCTTCATCTGAAAACTGCTGTTGATATTCTTTGATGATTTATCAATTGTGGAATGACCTGCATTTTCATAAATTGAATAAGTTCTTTATATAATTGAGAAACAAAGCCTTTATCAACAGTATTGGCTGTAAAAATTGCCTCCCAGATTTCTGTTTCCTTCATATCTTGGTTGCATTGGTTTTGTTTGCATAAAAACTTTTTAATTTAATATAATCAGTTATTCATTTTTCTTTCCATAATGATCTGTCTTTTGTTTGGTTATAAATTCTTCCCTTTCCCATTGATCTAATAGGTAAACTAATCTTTCCTTGCTTTCCTAATTTTTTTTTGCTATCACCATATCAAAATCATGTACATATTTTGACTTTATCTTGAAATAAGAAAAGAGATGTTAGTCTGCACATAATTTCTTTCATACTATCTTCCAATTGTCCTAGCATTTTGTCAAACAATTAGTTCTTATCACACAAATTAAAGTGTTTAGATTTATCAAAAATAGATTACTTGTCATTCACTACTGCACCTTGTGTAACTACCCTGTTCCTCTGATTCATCACTCTTTTTTAAATATATAATTTTTATTAAAATATCTATCAAAATATTTTAAAATCTCATTTCCAAGGCTAAGAATTACTGCTCTACTTCTTTTTTAGTGGACAAACAGCATTAACAGCTGCTTTGGATTCCAGACTTACACAATTCTACTTCCTGAAGCTCTCATCAACCTCTAGAATGTGGTGGTAGTATATACAACTACTTTGTTCTCTATTTTCTATTGCTTTTCATTTTTCCTTTTAACAAATGACACTCTTCTTTGGGGGATCAGTTCTGAAACACTTCATCCTGGATGATTTAAACTTTAAACTTTCTTTAAACTCTTCACTTTAAGCTATCTTCATATATGAGTGCTGAGGGAAAGAACCCAGAAAGATTCTAGGGACCCCATCCTGGTTCATAGATGATTGTGACAGAACTCATATAGACAATAACCTGTTTTAGTCAGCCTTCATTATATGTAAGCTTGAAGAGTCAAGGAAAGAAGGGCTTTAAGAAAGTTGACTGACTATGGGGTGAAAGGGCATGGCTTATAAAGAATTATTTTGAACCTTAGCCAGATACATCAGAAGTTAGAGAATTTTCCATTTTTCAGTTTTCAAAGATGGAGTTTAAGAGGAAAGGAGGGCAAGCAAGAGTACCTTAACGATAACGGTATCAGGTGATGCACTGTCTGAGAAGACAGTCATATTGCGGTCAGGTTATGAAAACATACAAATGTAGGTGCTTTAATATCACAATCAACCCTTTCATTTCAAAGTCCAAATTAAGTACTTCAGTTGACCTCATAAAGAATGTTTGCAGTACCATCCATTCAATTTCTTTTTCTTCTCTAATTGCTGAAGCTAACATTTCTAATATGATATTGAATAGTAGCGGTGATAATGGACATCCTTGTTTCACCAAGGAAATGCCTCTAGCCTCTCCCCATTGAATATAATGCTTGTTGATGGTTTCAAATAGATACTGCTAATTATTGTAAGGAACAATCCATTTATTCCTGCATTCTCTAGTGTTTTTAGTAGGAATGGATGCTGTATTTTGTCAAAAGCTTTTTCAGCATCTATTGATACGAACATATAACTTCTGATAAGTTTGTTGTTGATATAATTAAGTATACTAACAGTTTTCCTAATATTGAACCAACCTTGCATTCCTGGGATAAATCCTACTTGGTCATAATGTATTATCCCAGTGATAACTTGTTGTAATCATTTTACTAATATTTTATTTAAGATTTTTGCATCTATATTCATTAGGGAGATAGGTCTATAATTTTCTTTCTGTCTTTTAACTCTTGGTGGTTTAGGTATCAGCACCATATTGGTTTCATAGAAAGAGTTAGGCAGAGTTCCATCTTTCCCTATTTTTTTCTGAAGAGTTTATATCGATTTGGAATGAATTTTTACTTAAATGTTTGGTAGCATCAACTTGTGAATCCATCAGGCCCTGGATATTTTTTCTTAGGGAGTTCAATAATGGCTTGTTGAACTATTTTTTATGAGATAGGGTTGTTTAGGTATTTAATCTCCTCTTCATTTAACCTGAGCAACTTCTATTTTTGTAAATATTCATCCATTTCACTTAGATTACCAAATTTATTGGCATAGATTTGGGCAAAATAATTTTGAATTATTACTTTAACTTCCTCCTCATTGGTGGTAAGTTCACCTTTTTTCATTTTTGACACTAGCAATTTGGTTTTCTTCTTTATTTTTTTAATCAAACTGACCAGAGGTTTATTAATTTTTATTGTTTTTTTTCATAAAACCAACTTTTGGTTTTATTAATTCAATAGTTTTTTTTGCTTTTATTAATTTCTCCTTTAATTTGTAGAATTTCTAATTTGGTATTTATTTAGGGATTTTTAATTCGTTCTTTCCCTAATTTTTTAGTTGCATATTTACTTCATTGATTTCCTCTTTCTCTAATTAATTCATGTAAGCATTTAAAGATATGATATATTCCCTGAGAGCCGCTTTGAGTGAATCCCATAGGTTTTGGTATGTTGTTTCATTATTGTCATTATCTAGAATAAAATGGTTAATTCTTTCTATAATTTGTTTTTTGGTTCACTCATTCTTTAAAATGAGGTTATTCAGTTTCCAATTTGTTCTGGGTCTATGTCTCCTTGACCCAATATTGCAAATGACTGTTATTTCATTGTGATCTGAGAAAGAGGTATTCACTATTTCTGCCTTTCTGCAGTTGATCATTAGGTTTTTATGTCCTAGTACATGGTCAATTTTTGTATAAGTTCCATGTACTGCAGAGAAAAAGGTATATTCTTTTCTATCCCCATTCGGTTTCCTCCATAAGTCTACCATATCTATTTTTTCTAAAAATCGATTTACCTCCTTAATTTATTTCTTGTTTATTTTATGATTTGATTTATCTAGATCTCAGAGTGGGAGGTTGAGGTCTCCCACTAGTAGAGTTTTGCTGTCTATGTCTTCCTGTATTTCTTTCAGTTTCTCCTCTAAGAATTTGGATGCTATCCCATTGGGTGCATATATATATATATATATATATATATATATATATATATATATATATATATAGAGAGAGAGAGAGAGAGAGAGAGAGAGAGAGAGAGAGAGTCTATAGTACCTTTTAGGAGGATAAAGTTTCCTTCCTTATTTCTTTTAACGCTATCTATTTTTTGAAGTTGCTTTATTTGAGACAAGCATTGCCACCCCTGCTTTTTTCACTTCAGTTGAAACAAAATATATTTTGCTCCAACATTTCACCTTTCCTTTATATGTATCTCTCTGCTTCAAATGAATTTCTTGTAAGCAGCATATTTTAGGATTCTGGTTTTTAATCTACTCTGCTATTTGCTTACGTTTTAAGGGAGAGTTCATCCCTCTGACATTCAAAATTATGATTACTAATTCTTTATTGCCCTCCATGCTATCTTCCCTATGTTTCTATTTTTCACCCTTCCCCCCCCCTTTATCCATATTCCCCAGTATTTTGTTTCTTAATACCACCCCCTTCAGTGTCTTTGCCCTCCTATATCACACCCTCCCCTTTCGTTCCCCTTTCCATTTTTGTTGATGCAGCCAGGTCCTGCATAATCCTTAATGTGGCTCCTTGGTATTTTAATTGTTTCTTTCTGGCTGCTTGCAGGATTTTCTCTTTTATCTGATAGTTCTAAAATTTGACCACAACATTCCTTGGTGTTTTCATTTTAGGATCTTTTTTCTAGAGGGCAAAGATGTATTCTTTCAGTAACTACTTTGCCCTTTGGTTCCATGATATCAGGGAATTTTTCCAGCACTAGATTCTGTAAGATTAAGTCCAGGCTTTTTTTTTTAACTCTTCACTGTCTTCAGGAAGTCCAATAATTCTCAGGTTGCCCCTTCTCGACCTATTCTCAAGGTCAGTGGTTTTGCTGATGAAGTATTTTACATTTTCTTCTATTTTTTCTATTTTTTTTATTTTTTTAACTGGCTCTTGCTGTCTCATGAAGTTGTTAGTTTCTGCAGACTCCATTCTGTTTTTTAGTGAGGAGTTTTCTTCATTAACCTTTTGGAACTCCTTTTCCAATTGGTCAATTCTACTTTTGAAAGGGCTTTCCATTTTACCAATTGAGGTTTTTAGAGAATTGTTTTATTTTTGTATTTGCTCAATTGAGGATCTGAGAGAATTATTCTCATTTTCTATTTGTCCAATTTATGATCTGAGACATTTATTCTCATTTTGTATTTGTCCAATTGTATTTTCTAAGGATTTGTTTTCTTGTTGCATGGTATTAATTGTCTCTCCCAAATTTTCCATTTGGTTTTTAAATTCCTTCCTTATTTCTTCAAGGAAGTCTTTCTGTACTGAAGACCAGATCATATTCTCCTTAGAGGTTCTAGGTCTCTCTGAGTTAGGTTTTTTTCTTCCAAGAATTTTTCTATGGATCCACCTTTCAGCTGACCCTTCTTCATTTTGCTAAGACCTTGAGTTGGGGAGGGGCTGGTTCACAGGGGCTTGAGAGTGCTAGTGGCTTTACTCACTGAGTGCAATTTCTCTAGTTGGCCAGTAGGAGGTGCTGGTTGCTTCCTCTGGAGTGTCTGTTTCCTTGATTGAGGCCTTCTCCCTTAGCTTGAAGAGAGCAATTGAAGCTATTGAATCCTTTTGCTTTCAATCAATGGTGGGCTCTAACCTGGAGTGAGGTCATCCCTCTGCCTATTGTCAGCTGGGCTGGTTCGTCTGCTCACACACCTGTGCCTGAGGCAGAAGTAGTCTGCAATTGTTTGTTCTGGAAAGAGGCCTCAGCCACAATGGAGGCTGTGGACTCAGAGATCCTCAAAGCAGAGGAGCCCAGGGATCGTGTCTGTGGCTCTCCTGCACCAGAACTCTCCCCCTAGCCCTGTCCATAAACTCCAGATGGTCAGTGCCAACACCAGTGCCTCTGCTCCTTAGTCTTGCTCCCATACTCAAGCCCCACCACTGATCCGGCAGGTTGGTCTCTCACACCCTCAGACTCCCTGGTTCCAATTCATCCACTAATCTGGCTGATCCAGGGCTGATCTGCCCTCTGCACCCAGACTCACATGCCTGGATTCGCCCAAGGCTGCTGCGGGAGACAAATCCTGAGATAGATGTTCTTTCACCTGGCTTTTCTTTCTGGGTTTTGTGGATCAGATTTCTGTTAAGAGGTTTGTTTCATATGATAGATGAGAAAATATCTAGAGACTTTAGAACTATGCCTGTCTTCTCTCTGCCATCTTGGCCGGAAGTCCATAACTCCATTTCTAAAATGTAAATTCTATTTTTTTCCATTTTAGGTTTTATCAAAAAAAATTAGGCTGCCACTATTCAAATAATTTTATATGAGCAAAACTGTCACCAAGATGAAAGACTGATATCTATTCATTATACTCTTTAAAATAGGTAGAATTATGCAGATTAACACTACCAATCAATAGTAGTCATTTAAGTAAACCAGTTAACTCATTCTGGCAAAGCATGATTTGTATATGATGCCAGGAAAGTGACACTGGATTAAAGAAAAACCAGAAACACAGACTGCTGAAAAACATATACACTGTTAGGAATCAGTTAGAAGGGTCATCATCATCCTATGTGAAAAGCTGCATAAAACCAAATAAAAACAAATATTTATGCATAATCAACATTTAATATTAATTGCATCCTTTTGCCAAACTTTGATCATCAACTCAACAAGTTTATGGCTTGGGAAATGAGGTTGGTGAGAAGGGTAGACTTTTTCTGACAACTTTCTCATAGAAGCATAGAATTTTCTCTCAAGAAAGACAATGGATATTAAAGCATCTTTAAAGTACTGTACAGATGACAATTTTTGTGATATTGAGAGGTTAGTTTAACTCCTTTATGGTACAAATGAGGATTGAGACCACCAAGGATCCAGGTCTTGCCCAAAGTTGCACCATGAAAAGGTGACAGAGTCAAGACTAGATAGAAGTCCTGCTACAGAAGTAGTTCAAGCCAGATGCAAGTTAGTTCTCTCCCTTTTGTACATAAGTTTTACCAAGTAAAGACTGACCAACATTAATTTGTGTAGCCAGGACATACATTACTCTTGAGAACACTAAGAAGACCTATTCCTGAGAAGGTAGAATAAGAAGGCAAATCTGATTTAGTTAAATTTTTTAAATTAATGGAATCAGGAATATCTGGTAAATTGTACTCTGGTGGAAAGGTTTCACAATTGGAGATAAATTGCCTTTATGTCATGTTTAGAATGTTATATTTTTATTTCACTTTTTAAAACAACAAAAGGAAATATGAATAGTATAACATAATAAAGGACTTTATGGGCTTCTGTGGATTTACTATACTTCATTCTAATATATAAAATGTAGATATAGACCAAATCCTAAGGGATTTCACATATGTTTTGAATGACTGCAGCATTTTTAAATAGACAGAAATTTTATTTGTGCATATTTGTTTCTTAGGGTTTATTTATACCAGTATAGCATATATCTTCCACAATACTTATACTATTTTAAAAAAGTAGTTCTAGGTTACTTGGTTAAGCCTTGATAAAGTCACAAATAATGACTAAAGAGTACTTGGTTTGCCCTTTAGTTTATAAAAATGATGCTAAATTGATTCTGAAATGATTTAGTTCTTTCTTTTGTTCATCTGTCAGCTTTTTCTTTTACTACAAATCCTGAATGACCAGGAATGTGTTTCCATTTAATGTCTATGTCTAAAATAAATATTTTTTTTAGGTTTTCTTTAGAATAAATATTTAAAACTTCACAAATCTTCTTTCCTTTCTTTTCCTGTGCCATTTGTCCAGCCATTTTTCTTCCAATCTTTAACCTAACTCACTATAGAATTTATAGTAAACCTCCTGAGTAGACAACCAGCTTACTGATGTTTTTATTGGCTTTTTTGATGACTTTACAGGCAGCATGTATTTCTGTTTGTTTTTTTTTATCTGCTGCCAGGAATTCTATCACAAACATTTAAGGGATGGTCTGGACCCCATAAACAACAATGCCTGCTAGTTCTTTCCTTCTCCAAATTCTAGAGCAGCAGCCATCTGTGTGAACCACAGTTGCATCTCCCATATCAGAACGTGTATTTTTCCTAAATGAAGGTATTAGCTCTATTTTTTTCAGACTTTGAACACGACTCTTCCTCTTCATCTGATGAGTCTCATTTATCACATTTCTTTTGCTGCTCTGTGAAGTGATGGGGACTTGCAGTATTTCAAAGACTCAAACCTCATCCTCAGTAGCAAACTTCTTGAGCTGAAGAGCAGGAAATTGGTTTATTTGTACCTGATATCCACTCCATGTGGGGAGAGTGTGACCCCTTTTCACTGTGTAGAACATGCTGTAGAGAACATAAACTCAGGTGGCATGGACCATGGTGACCAAAGGCACCCACAATAACTCTGGGGTCAACAACCCAGAACCTCATCATGGCCCTCTCTGGGGCATTAGAGAATGCAGGAAGGATACTCTCTGAGCCTGGGGAAGGAGAGGAGTAAAGTCAGTATGAAAGTAAAGTCAGTATGAGTAAAGTCAGATGAAGCATAGTGATAATAACCTCAACTAAGTCAGAAATACCTGTGTTCAATTTGTTCAAATGCTACAAGTTAACTTGATTAGCTATATAACTCTAAGCAAATCACTTTATCTCTTTCGTCCTGAGGCAATCCCCTAGGATTTATCTATTGAGCTAATGAATTTGGGCAATTTGCATTGGTAGAAAGAGTTCCTGTCCTAGCAATTCCCCATTCTTTTTATCATAGTTGATTGAAGTATTTAGGTAGTATTTCCTTATCTTCAATGAGGATAGAACATGAAGAAAGAACTTAAGATATAAGGTATTAGGGAAACAATATAAATCATACAATTGTAGATATAGATCTAGAAAGGACCTAAGAAATAACCTGGAAAAAATTGAATCACAAGAGTTCACATTTCCTGACTCAAGACCATTATACAAATTTGCTATCATTGTGACTTTTCTTTTTCATGATGCAACCATTGATTTGCTATAGAATGAACTATACTAACCCTTCCAAAGAATTCTCCCTTTTTTGTCTAGAAGACTTTATTCTGGAACTCTGGATTCAGGAACTCTCCTCTTAATAGCATGGTTCAGAATTCTTTCAGCTGCAGGCTTTTTCCCTCCCTTAATATAAACATAAACAACTTTGTGCCTTCATGTTGTCTTTTTCCCTTTCTCCTGTAAGATCTTGAGTTTCAAAACCTGTGAACTTTAGCCTGAATGCCTGTAAGATCCTGAGTGTTGAAACCTATGAACTGTTACCTAAATTCTGCCCCTAAGTCTCTGCTTGGTCAGCTAGCTGAGTTTCTGCCAGATCAGCTTCTGAAGATTCTGCCTGGTCAGCCCTCGGACCATGCAGCAGGGGGTGAGCTTCTCCAAGGACCTGCATCCAATAAGAACATGCTGCACCATCTCAAGACAATCTGCAGGCAGATGCTTGAAACTCCCCTACCAAACCATATATAACATCTCTCTTCACTTTACTTGGGGTTCCAGGATCCTAGCCCTGACCTAGGATGGAACCCTAGATCGAGCTAGTTTAATAAACCCTTGCTATTGCATCTCCATTGTGTCCAGTGCCTCTGTTCTGTAATTGAGGACTTTTCACGGACCTTAACACTTCTAGCTCTAATCTTAGATTTATTGAACCATCTGAAGAAAGGGAAAATGAACAATAGGAGCATATGTACAAATGAAAAACAAATGTTAGACTGACCCAATAGCTTAAACCAATCACTTAATTCACCATTAGTCCATACTGGTCCAGAAACATCTTCATACTCAATGAGTTGCAGAAGGGCATTTCCCTGTGAATGTCCCTAATGCTTTCAACAAAAATTTTTAATGTCTTTTCTCCTATTTCATAAGGAATGAAATCACAGTCCTCTCAAAAAGGAAAATTACCTCTAATTCCCTAACACAATGCTTGACAGAGATAATATAAACTTACTGGTTGATTGACTGAATGATTATCAATTATCAAGTTAATAAGGCAATTGCTCCTCTTGGTATCTTTCACAGATTTTTTTTTCAAATACAATGTATACCAGTGTAAATGCACAATAAATGTTCTGAAATTTTGATTACTGACTTTTTGGAAACTCATTCTCTCTCCACAAAATACTACAAAATGATTATTTCACAGTGGGAATGCCTTTATTCTGTTTAACCTGCAAAAGAAGAACTAAGGAATGGATTCAGGGATTTATGATTTAGTTCAGTAGGGGACATGATAATCTTCCAATATTAGAACTTTCCAAAAGTAGAATGGACTGCCTTGGTCGTTAGTGAATGTTCCTTATAGCTGGAGGGTCTTTGTCCAAAGATAAAAAAAAAAAAAGTGATACAGAATAAAGTAAAAGTAGGATTTTAGTAGATGACCTCTCAGGTTTCTTCCACGGCTAGAATTTGGATTATTTGGTTATGTTTTGCCTTTTTCCACTTAAGCACTATTTTGGAAGTAGAAGAGAGTCCACAGATCATAGTGTATTTTAAAAGTAATTTTTCAGGTCAGGTAGAAAAATATTAAAATGTGAACAGTGGAAAGTCTTTGTACTTTACTGGAAATTGTGCTTAAAGGCAACATATAAGAGCACCTAGTAGTATAGAAAAAAAAAAAAACAAAAGAAAAACTTGCTTCACTGCCTGCAATTTTAATTTAGATAAAGGCAACAAGTAGATTGCAAATAAAAATTTCAGCAATCTATTTATAAAAAAGAATAATATTTGCAGTCTTATTGAGTACATTAAGAGATATTGACCTTAAGGAAGATAATGTCTTATATAACATAATAAATATCTGTATTATAAAAACATCATTTACAAGTCTTAAACCTTGTTTTATCTTTAACTTGAGGACTTTAGATTTGAATATAATCTTAAAGAGTGATTAAGTGTTTGGGTTTTGTTTTTTAAGTTTTTTAGAAAACAATAAATTCTGCTTAAAGTCCCAGGAGCATTTTCTGTGTTCCTTCTAAAAACCAAAAAGCTCTGTAGACTTTAATGCATTAACAATTTTTTTGTATTCATTTTTCCCTGAGATAACCATCTACTCGATTAGTTGAAAAAATCAGAAATATTCAATTCTTATAAGTTCCTGCAAAACCAGAAAAAGTTATCATAGTCCAACTAGTTTCAAATCTTCCCCTTAATGACATATTCATGCTCAGTTTTCTCCATTACGTCTTGTATTTATATAGTAAGAAGTTTGTAGTCACAAACAAATGACGGGAGGAAAATTCACACAGCATAATGAAATGTCTTTATAAAGTGAATCTTGACTAAACAGATCTGAACTGGAAATCCAGATTCTCCAAATCCCTATGTATTCATAAGACAGATTTTGGTTCGTGATTTGAATAAGAAATAAGATTTTGAAGTGCTTTCAGGATAAAACAGAATCTGTTGGGAGTAGGAGTAGGGGGTGAGCATTTTTCATTCCACTCATACATAACTAAAAATACCAGATAAAATTAATGAGAGTAAAAAAATATTCTTCCTGCTCTGATGTACAAATATTTTATGAATCTGATTCCTTGGAGCACTACAAATTAAAAAAAAAGTAGGAATTAAGGCTCATATTCATTGAAATGAATGTGAAGCATAGAAAGAGGGATATTCCCTACTGGCTCAAGTGAAAGGACATACTTAAGAAATATGAAACAAATTTGTATTCTCAAGAAAAATGGTTATATATATATATATATATATATATATATATATATATATATATATATATATATGTTAAGCTTGACTTTCATTTTAATTTGGTCAGAATAGAATGAGACCTTACTTTGTATTAGGCATTAGGAAGAAAAAATATCTCTGCTCCAGTGGCATACAATATGTTTTGAAATACAGGATACCACATATGAAACAAATAAAAATAGTGGTGTAGTGGAAAGACTCTTGGACATGAAAACATCCATGGATGTTATTCCATCTCCATCAATAATTATCTGTGTGTCTTAGACAGGTCATTCAGCCTTCAGAATCTCAGTATTCACTTCTGTAAATGGAGGAGTTTGATCTGTTAACCTTTGAAGTACTATGTAAGTCTAAATTTATGATCCTATGAACATTTACATACATGGCAATGGGAATGAGTTTAGATTGTATGATAGTAAAAGTTTGTATCTCAGATGCAACCAAGATATGACTTTGTTGAATAATTTTCTGTGTATAATTTGATATCATAAAGGGAAAAACAAAAGGTCAGTTGAAATAGAAAAGGAATTCCTCATAGATTTGGATGTTCTCTAGATGCTCATCTTTATAAGTAACTTTGTGTTGATTTTAATGACGCACTTTTTTCCTCATCATTTGGAAAGGATTAGCCTAGCAATTAAAAAGTGTGAGAGGGCTATAAGAAGTGGGGAAATAATTTATATCACATAGATTAAGATAATGTTATGGAAATATGTATTTCCCCCTGAGTAACACAAGATTATTTTGGTATTCATGGTATTTATGACTTTAACTATGGTATTGGTATTTATGACTTTAATAGTATAGAAAGCACCATGAATTCAAATAGAATAGAATAATACAATATAATACAATACAAGCTCAGTGCAATGCAATAGAATACACTTGTTGCTCTCCATTTCTAAGGGGTTGAATGACATCATAGGTGATATCTTGACTTGTGATGATTTAGATTTGGGTGAGGTAGAATTACACAAACTTATGAGCCTCATTCTCTCTTCCAGAGATATTGAAGACCAGTGGCAGTACAAAAATGAGGATGTTATGATCTGGGATGCAGTAGATGACCTTACAATACAATAGACTATTGAAACTAATTGGTTCTACTGTATAAGTCTCAGTGATAATGAGAAAAGGTGGTCAAACCTGCATGTAATCTATAGAAAAAGAAAGTTAACATTTTTAATTTTATTTAAATAGTCCTTCAAAAGCAGAGGTCTGGTCATATAAAACCACTGCCAAAGAACTTTTAGTCAGTCTTTATTTTCCTTAAAATAAGTTGTAAACTCTCCAGTTTGCCATTAACTGTATTTAATCATTTTGTACTACCAGATCTATTTCATTTTACTTTTGATTAATGTGTTCTATATTCCAAATAAGTCTTGAAAGTCCTGAAAAAAAGTTCCAAATCAAAAGAATACCTTGTAAATGAACAACTTTCTTTTAAAAAATGTATTTTATTCTTATACGTGTTACATTTCTGTCTGCATCTCTCCCCACCTCCTATCTGAAAACTTCTAATAACAAAATATTTAAAGAGAGACACAAGAGAAAAAATATTAAAACCAATTAATGTATTAGAAAATTTGATATTAGGTGACATATAATATGTCACCTGTGAATTATCTTGTCAGTAATATTGCAAATGAGATATATTTTCCTTTCAAATCTTTAGGATCAAGCTCAATCATTAAAATTTAGAAACATCTGCTTTTCTAGTGACTGCTATTTCCACTTACATTTTTATAAGTTTTGTGTATATTGTAATATTGGCTCTAATTGCTTTACTTTGTGTCAAATCATAAAAGTCTTTCTTTTATCTCTATATATCATTTCCACATTTTTACAGTCCAGTCCAGTAGAGTATTGTTCCACTATATTTAGGTACCAGAATTTGTTTAGTTATCTCCTAATTGATGGGAATTCACTTTGTTTATAGTTCTTCATTTATACATATATATTATAGCTATAAAATATGCATATGTATATTTTAGGATATAAGTGATGCAGGGAATTATGGGAACAGGAAATATTATAATTGGAAACAAATTTTGTAATATTTTTTGCACTGTTAATGTCCTGTAATCTACCTGATCCTTGTAAACTCTATACTGTTAAAACTCTTCCTATTGACTTTCATTTTGACCTTGGCCATGCTTTCACTAATAGTATAAACTAGATGTTAGATTAAAAACTAGTTTGTGGACCGTCATCCATGCATAGACCATCAACCATGAGCAATGAGTACTGTCTTGATCACTCCCTAGAAGCAGACCCTGTGGTGTGCATATTAGAGAGTACCTAGAGCCAGGTGCTAAACCACTCCCCATATACATCTACCTTGTCCAACCCACTGTGGAAATGCATTTAAGTGAGGGACCCCGGAACTCACACACTTCTTTTCCTTCCTTCCTCCCCTGCTCTTGGGCAATATCACCTAAAACTTTATCAGACTGTCCTCAAGCTTAACTCCTCTCCATGGTGTAGGTCTCACTCAAGTCACAGCCCAGTCAGGTTTCCAGACTTGCTGACTCTTCAGTAAAAAGGTTTTAATTTGTGAATTTTTCAGATTTATGAAAGAATTCCTGAGTTTTTTCAGCTAAATGGCTAGTAGTGAATTCTTTCACTTTCACCAACTTTTCCAGCAACATAAAAAGTCTTATTTATTCATTTTTCGGTTAATGACCTCCTTGAAGTGGAATAGATGGGTCAAAAATATGAAAATTATAGATACGTTAATTATTCCAATTGCTTTCCAGAATATTGATACTGATCCACAACTTCAACAACATATATATTAACATACTTGTCTTCCTACGAGCCCTCCAACTTTCAAAAAGACTATATTTTGGGGCACCTAGGTGATACGGTGGATAGAACATAGAGCTATTTCATAATAAGACAATTCATCTCTTGGCTCTAGTCATTTTCTCTGACTGCCCTCCATACGTACAACTCTCTCTCTCTTTTGTTTTGACTATTGTATTCCTTGGCTTTATTTAAATTCCAACTAAAATTCTATCTTTTATGGGAAACCTTCCATGAACTTTCTTTTTTCTATTGAAATTAAGTAGAAGTAGGAAATTATAGGCATATGGCAAATATATTTTCTCTCTATCATACCTGTGCTAACAGGAGCATCTACTAGGATGCCCAGTTATGTGAACTAGAATAGTTTTTTTCCTTTCTTTTTTTAAAATATTTTTTAAAAATTTTATTTATTTAACGTAATGGGGTTAACTGACTTGCCCAAGATCATACAGTTAGCTAATTATTAAGTGTTTGAGGTCATATTTGAACTCATGTCTTCCTCACTCTAGGGCTGGTGCTCTATCCACTGCACCATCTAGCTGTACCCTTTTATAAAAGTTTTTTTTAATTTTCCAATTACATGAAATGATAATTTTTCATCATTCATACATTTGCAAATTTATGAGTTCCACTTTTTTCTACCAATTTCTCTTCCCTCCCCTGTCATCATGTGGGAAACAATCTGGTAATTGTTGTACATGTACAATTGTGTTTAACATATCCTGAGCTTTCTTAATTCCAGTTGTTTCCCTCTTTTAACTATTTTCTATTTATCCTGGTTATAACTAGCAAATATAGCTTAAATGTTGTCTCCCTCAATAAATTGCATACTTCTTGAAGGCAGGAATCATCTTTGCCTTTTTTTAAAAAAAGTTGATATATCTGAGAACTTAGCAAAGTGATTGGCACATAATAGATACTTAATAAATGCTTAACGATTTACTGATATTAGTGTCTCTCCCTCTCTCTTTCTCTCTCACAAGTAGACACAGACACAGACACAGACACACACACACACACACACGCACACACACACACACACACAAACACATATACCCTCCACTCAAATGCTATTCTATTCATAGATCTGTCTAATTACTTTATTTCCTTGACAGAACAAAGGACTAATACAATGCCTTCAACATAGTAGATAGCTAATCATTTTTTTGTTTTTGTATTGAATTGACCTAAGACCAGTGGTCTCTTTTTTCCCCCCTTTTTCTTTGATAAGGCAATGGGGTTAAAGTGACATCTAGGTAATTCTTAAGTGTCTGATATCATATTTGAATTCAGTCCTCCTAACTATGGGACCAGTGCTCTATCTCCAACGTCACCTAGTTGCCCTTCGACCTCTGGTCTCTTTCCAGTTCTGCTAGTTAGTCCAGTGGAATATAAATCTGTAGGGAAAAAAAAACAACCAATAAAAATAATGAAACTAAAATTTTCTTCAGTACTCACTTTCACTTGAACATAATCTGTTGACTGATGATAGATGAGAGGGGGACATTTTAATGATAGCACTGAAATTCATACCCTGGAGAGTGGAAAATGAGAGCTGAAAGTTAGGATCCAGTTTGTGTGGGAGAAATGAATATTTTATTATGCTGAGTTTGTCACTGGCCAGACATTCAAATGGAAATATCCTATCCTATTCAGAGATATGGGAATGGAGTTAAGATGTTGGAATTCAAAATGTGAATTTTGGACATCATTGGGGAGGTAGTAATTGAAACTTTGAAAAATGAACCAAAATCGTGCAAAGAATTAAGGCAGAGAGATTTAAAAAAAGGCTAGAACAAAACACTGAGATAAGAGAAGGAAGATGAACCATCATTGGATAGAAAGAAGTGACCAGAGAAAAAAGAAAAGAGTTAGGAAAGATCTATATCATGGAAGTTGAGAAAAGAGAGACTTTTGTGAAATGAGTAGTAGAAAATGTGGAATGAGAAAGATCCTGGGATTTGGAATGAATAAGATCATCAATCTTAAAGAGAATATTTTCAGTAGTTTTAGAGTGTAAAGTTAAAATGCAAGAAATTAAAAAGAGGATGAAGCATAGGAATTGGAGATAATAAAATAGACAAATATTTGAATACAACTGTAAAAGAATGGAGGGAGACTACTGAGAAAAGGCAGGTGAAAAGTGATATGCGATCCTGTTTTTTTAAAACAAAGATAAAACAAGCATTTTGGGAGAAAGTAATGAATCAAAACAAAAAGCACTTTTAGTATTAGACTTTCATAACTTGAAGGGAGAATTTATTTCCTCTCCAACCCCACTATTCTAGAAGATTAATGTATTGCTAAGTGGATGCCATTAATATATTATTTTTTCTGATGACAATAAAGAAAAAATTATAAAAGCTTTTTTCTTACTTTTTGCAAGGTAATGGGGTTAAGTGACTTGCTGAAGGTCACACAACTAGGTAATTATTAAATGTCTGAGGCCAGTTTTGAACTCAGGAACTCTTGACTGCAGCACGGGTGCTCTATCCACTGCACCATCTAGCTGCCCCTACAATATTTTTTTAAGAAAAATGAAAGCTCCTAATAATGCATATTATATCAATAAGTTAGTAAAATAATTTTTACACTTAGTGTTTCAGATAAAGGAATCATTTCTAATACATATATATATATACACACATATATATATAAAACAGAGTCAAATTTATAAGAATTCAATTCATTTTCTAAGTGATAAATGGTCAAAGGTTATGTACAAGCAATTTTCAGATGAAGAAATTAAAACAATTTATAATTAGATGGAAAATACTACATTATTTCTCAATGTAAGTAAATTCATATGCAGAAACAAAAAGCTGGAAATTTCCAGGGATTTAATGAATAAAAGTGCAAAAGAAGGTGGCTTAGCCCTACCTGATCTAAAACTATATTATAAAGAATCAGTCATCACGACTGTCTGGTATTGGCTAAGCAATAGAGTGGTGGATCAGTGGAATAGAGTAGAAGCAATAGCAGAAAATGATTTTAGTTGTCTGCTGCTTGATAAACCAAAAAAGGTCTAGCTCTTGGAATAAAAACTCTCCCCTTGATAAAACCTGTGGGGACAATTGGAAGTTAGTATAGAAGAATCTTGGATTAGACCAACACCTCACACCCTATACTAAGATAAGATCCAAATGGATACAGGATTTAGACATAAAAAAAAAAACAATATTATAAGCAAAATAGGAAATCAAGGAATAGTTTACGCTGGCAGATCTATGGATAGGGAAACAGCTGGAAGGAAGAGATGGAGAACATTATTAAAAACAAACTAGATAATTTCTGTTACATTAAAATAAAAAGCTTTTGCACAGACAAAATCACTATAATCAAGATCAAAAGAAATTTAGCAAATTGGGGGTGGGGCTAGGTGGCTAAGTGGATAAAGCACTGGCCCTGGAGTCAGGAGTACCTGGGTTCAAATTTGGTCTCAAAAACTTAATAATTACCTAGCTGTGTGGCCTTGGGCAAGCCACTTAACCCCATTTGCCTTGTAAAAACCTAAAAAACAAACAAACAAGCAAACAAAAAAAGAAATTTAGCAAATTGGGAAGCAATTTTTACAACTAGTATTTTTGACAAAGAACTCATTTCTAAAATATACAGAGAATTGAATCAAAATTCTTTTTAATTAGTTTTTTATTATTAAAAGATTTTATTTATTTTGAGTTTTACAATTTTCCCCAATCTTGCTTCCCTCCCACCCCCCCACAGAAGGTAGTCTGTTAGTCTTTACATTGTTTCCATGGTATACATTGCTCTAAGTTGAATGTGATGACAGTGAAATCATATCCTTAAAGAAGAAAAATAAAGTATAAGAGATAGCAAAATTACATAATAAGGAAACTTTTTTTTCTGAATTAATGGTAATAGTCTTTGGTTTTGTTCAAATTGCACAATTCTTGCTCTGGATAAAGATAGTATTATCCATGGCAGATACTCTAAAATTGTGCCTGATTGTTACACTGTTGGAATGAGCAAGTCCATCGAGGTTAATCATCACCTCTGTGTTTCTGTTAGGGCGTACGTTTTTCTGGTTCTGCTCATCTCACTCATCATCAATTCATGCAAATCCTTCCAGGTTTCCCTGAATTCCCATCCCTCCTGGTTTCTAATAGAACAATAGTGTTCCGTGATATACATATATGACAATTTGTTAAGCCATTCCGTAAAAGAAAGACATTTACTTAATTTCTAATTCTTTGCTACAAGAAATAGGACTGCTGTGAATAATTTTGTACAAGTTATGTATGTTTTTACTTTTTTTTTAATCATCTCTTCAGGGTATAGACCCATTAGTGGTATTGCTGGATCAAAGGGTATGCACATTTTTGTTGCCTTTTTCGAGTAATTCCAAATTGCTCTCCAGAAAGGTTAGATGAGTTCACAACTCCACCAACAAGATATTAGTGTCTCAGATTTACTACATCCTTTCCAACATTGATTGTCTTTTCTGATCATATTGACCAGTCTGAGAGGTGTGAAGTGGTACCTCAGAGATGCTGTAACTTGCATTTCTCTAATAAGTAAAAATTTAGAGCAATTTTTCATATGAATTTAGATGGCTTTTATTTCCTCATCTGTAAATTGCCTTTGCATAACCTTTGACCATTCATCAATTCCAGAATGGCTTGTTTTTTTGAAAATTTGACTCGGTTCTCTGTATATTTTAGAAATGGGTCCTTTGTCAGAAATACTAGTTGTAAAAGTTGCTTTCCAGTTTACTACATTTCTTTTGATCCTGTTTATAGTAATTTTGTCTGTTCAAAAGCTTTTTAATTTAATGTAATCAAAATTGTCTAGTTTGTTTTTAATGATGTTCTCCATCTCTTCCTTGATCATAAATTACTTCCCTTTCCATAGATCTGGCAGGGAAACTACTCCTTGATCTTCTAATTTGTATATAATATTGTTTTTTTATGTCTAAATCCTGTATCCATTTTGATCATATCTTGGTACAGGTTGTGAGGTGTTGGGGGGTTTTTTTCTAAGTTTTTTCCATACTAACTTCCAATTTTCCCAACAGATTTTATCAAAGATGGAGTTTTAATTCCAATAGCTAGATTCTTTGGGTTTATGAAGCAACTGATTACTATAATCATTTCCTGCTATTGCACCTAGTCTATTCCACTAATCCACCACTTTATTTCTTAGCCAATACCATGTAGTTTTGATGACTGATGCGTCATAATATAATATATGATAATATAATATAATTAATGTAATTTATAATAGAATATAATTGTAGCTCTTCATTTGAACATTTTTCATTGAATCCCTGGAAATTCTTGACATTTTATTTCCCCATATGAATTTACTTACAACATATTCTAATTCATTAAAGTAATTTTTTGGAATTTTGATTGGTAAGGCACTTAACAGGTAGTTTAGTTTTTTATATCATATTATATTATATTATATTATATTATATTATATTATATTATATTATATTATATTATATTAATTATTTTTTATTATATTAACTTGACCTATCCCTGAGCAGTTGGTGTTTGCCCAGTTATTTAAATCTAATTTTATTTGTGTAAGAAGTGTTTTGTTTTTGTAATTGTTTTCAAAAAGTTTTTGAGTCTGCCTTGGCAGATAGACTACCATATATTTTATTTATATTGTCTGAGGTTACTTTGAATGAGATTTCTCTTTCTAGCTCTTTCTGCTCTAACTTGCTAGTCATATATAGAAATGTTGAGGATTTATGAGGGTTTATTTTACATTGTGAGACTTTGCTAAAGTTGCTAATTATTTCTATTAATTTTTAGATGATTTTTTGCATGTTATCTGAAAACAGTGAAAGTTTTGTCTCTTTCTTCCTAATTCTAATTCTTTCAATTTCTTTTTCATCTCTTATTGCTGAATTTACCATTTCTTATATGATATTGGATAGTAGTGGTGATAATGGGCATCCCTGCTTCACCCTTGATCTTTTTGGGAATGCCTCTAATCTATCCCCATTGCATATAATGCTTGTTGATGATTTCAGATAAATACTACTTATTTATTCCTATACTCTCTAGTGTTACTATTCAGAATGGATGCTATATTTTGTCAAAAGCTATTGATATAATCATATCATTACTGACAGGTTTATTGTTGATATAATTAATTATACTAACAGTTTTCCTATTATTGAACCAACACTGCATTCCTAGGATAAATTCTGCTTGGTCATAGTGTATTATCCTAATGATAATTTGTTATAATCATATGACTAAGATTTTATTTAATATTTTTACTTCTATATTCATCAGGGAGATTGGTATATAATTTTCTTTCTCCATTTTATCCCTTCTTGATTTAGGTATCAGCACCATATTGGTAATATGGAAAGAGGCAGAGTTCTATCTTCACCTATTTTTTAAGAAAGATTTTATTTATTTTGAGTTTTACAATTTTTCCCAAATTCTTGTTGACCACCCCCCCACACCCTCACAGAAGACATTCTGTTAGTCTTTACAATGTTTCCATGGCATACATTGATCTCAGTTGAATGTGATGAGAAAGAAATCATGTCCTTATGGAAGAAAAATAATGTATAAGAATTTATATAGAATTGGAACCAACTGTTACTTTAATGTTTGATAGAATTCACTTATGCATACAAATGGCCCTATTATTGAACTCCCTAAGAAAAAATCTTCAGGGCCTGATGAATTCACAAGTTCAATAATAGCTTGTTGAATTTCTGTTTCTGAGATAGGGTTGTTTAGATATTCAATTTCCTCTTCATTTAGCCTGGGCAACTTATATTTTTGTAAATATTCATCCATTTCACTTAGATTGTCAAATTTATTGGTATAGAGTTGGGCAAAATAATTCAGAATTATTACTTTAATTTCCTTCTCATTGGTGGTGAGTCCACTTTTTTTCTTTAAGATACTAGCAATTCAGCTTTCTTTTTTTAAATCAAATTGATGAGAGGTTTATCAATTTTATTGATTTTTTTCATAAAACCAAATCTTGGTTTTATTTATTAGTTCAATAGTTTTCTTATTCTTGATTTTATTAATTTCTCCTTTCATTTTAAGAATTTCTAATTTGTTATTTAATTGGGAATTTTTAATGTATTCTTTCTTTTTTTTAGGTTCAAATTTAGTTCATTGATTTCCTCTTTCTCGAATTTATTTATGTAAGCATTTAGTGATATAATATATCCCCTGACAGCCACCTTGAGTGAATCCCATAGGCTTTGGTATGTTGTTTCGTTTTTGTCATTATCAAGGATGAAATAATCCTTTCTATAATTTATTGTTGGATCCACTTTCTTTAAAATGAAGTTATTTATTTACCAATTAGATTTCGGTTTATATATCCCTGGCCCAATATTGCACATCATTTTTATTACATTATGATCTTTTTTAAATTTATTTTTTATTCTCATTTTGTACAAATTTTTTTTACATTAATAAAATATTCTTGTTTACAAGTAAACAAAATAACCCTCCCCCCATGGATATCAATAGACTTGCTTGGGTGAAAAAAGTAAAGGGGAGAGAAAAAAATTAAAATTAAAAAAATAATAGTAATAATTGTAGGTGTGGCCAGGTGGCACAATGGATGAAGCACCAGCCCTGGAGCCATGAGCACCGGAGTCCATATCCAGCCTCGTAAGCCCAACAATCACCCAGCCATGTGACATGCAAGCCATCCGATCCCCGCTGCCCTGCAAAAACCAAGAAGAAAAAAAAGACCCAAAATAAAATAAAATAGAAATAATAGTAGGGGTGTCTGGGTGGCAGACAGGGCATTGGCCCTTGAGCCAGGAGCACCTGGGTCCAAATCTGGCCCCAGACACCCAAAGATCACCCTGCTATGGGGCCCCAGGCAGGCCACCCAGCCCCACTTGCACTGCACCCTCCCCCAAATAATAATAACAAAAAATGAGCTTCAGTCTTTGTTCCAACACCAACAACTCTGTCATGGGTGGATCACATTCTTTATGATAAGTCCATCACAAAAGTTACTTCCATATTTTTCCAACATTGCCATTGCTGATAGCAACTCCCTCCTTTCTTATTTCTCCACTACCATGTACTATATTTTCTCTCTCCTTTCACTCTGACTCTGCTGTAGGGTTGTTGAGTAGAGCAGCAGACAGATCCCTGGTCCTGGGGCCAAGAAGCCCTGAGTCCCCATACCACCCCTTAGGCCCAGAATCCACCGGGCCCTATGGTCCTGGGCAGACCTTCCAATCCCAGCCCCTTGCAAGAAATAAAAAAGAAAATGTGTTATATCTGACCACTCTCCCCCATGGACCATCATCTCCTCCTTTATTCACATCCCCACCCCTTCCCCCTGCTCCCCCCCTCCTTCTTACTCCAGATGTCTATACCCCATTGAGTATATTTGCTGTTTCCTCTCCTAACCATCTCTGATGAGAGCAAAGGTTCCCTCATTCCCCCTTGCCTCCCCCCTTCCATATCATTGCAATAGCTAATTGTAATAAAAAATATCTTATTATGTGAAATATCTTGGACTATTCCCCCTCTCCTTTTTCTTTATCCCATTCCATTTCCCTTTTTTTCTATTGACTCCATTTTTACACCATATTTTATCTTCAAATTCAGCTTTCTCCTGTGCTTCAACTATAAAAGCTCCCTCTACCTGCTCTATTAACTGAGAAGGTTCATATGAATATTATCAGTATCATTTTTCTATACATGCAGTTCAGCCTCATTAAGTCCCTCATATATCCCCCCTCTCCTCCAATCTCCATGCTTCACCTGAGTCCTGTATCTGAAGATCAAACCTTCTGTTTAGCTCTGGCCATTCCAAAAGGAACCTTTGAAATTCCACTGGTTCATTGAAAGTCCATCTTTTTCCCTGGAAGAGGACATTCAGCCTTGCTGGGTAGTTCATTCTTGGTTGCATTCTAAGCTCTTTTGCCTTCCCCTATGTTATATTCCAAGCCCTACGAGCTTCCAATATAGTTGCTGCTAAGTCCTGTGTGATCCTGACTGCAGCTCCGTGATATTTGAACTGTGTCCTTCTGGCTGCTTGTAATATTTTCTCTTTGACTTGGGAGTTCTGGAACTTGGCTATAATATTCCTAGGGGTTGGTTTTTTTGGGATCTCTTTCTCGGGGGGATCGGTGTATTCTTTCCATTTCTATTTTGCCCTCTGCTTCTAGAATATCAGGGAAATTTTCCTATACTAATTCTTTGAAAATGTCAAGGCTCTTTTCTGATCATTACTTTCAGGTATTCCAATAATTTTTAAATTATCTTTCCTAAGTCTGTTTTCCATATCAGTTGTTTTTTCAATGAGATATTTCACATTTTCTTCTAATTTTTCATTTTTTTTGGTTTTGAAATATTGATTCCTGATTTCTGGTAAATTCATCAATCTCCCTGAATTCTATTCATTGTCTGAGGGATTTGTTCTCCTCAGAGAGTTTTCTTATCTCTTTTTCCATCTGGCCAATTTTGCTTTTTTTTTTTTGTAGAAGCCCTTTATTAGCAGAATTGCATCTTCAGAAAATTATGAAGCCATTCACCTTGACCAGGTCTAGTTCCTAACAAAAAGGTTGGGCTTTCCCAAACACACAAATAACCGACAACTTTTAAGAAAGTTGCCAACACTTAATTTACCACCTCCCAACAAGGAACGAAGATGGTTTCTTGTGTGAAATAAGTAGGGGGTCAAACAGGCTACTTCTCTGACTGTGAGTTAGAGAAATGAACACAGTCAGCTGTGAGTAATCTGGCTGAGACAGCTCCGGATTAGCAGCACTGGAGGCTTCCACTGAAGGCTTGCAAATCTTAGATCCCCACAACAACCCTGTGAGGTAGGTGCTCTCTTCTAACTCCTTAGAACACAAAACAAAACACAGAGAGGTTATTTTGAAGGCTTCTTTGAGGCAGGGCTTGAGCTTGGTTTTTCTTGACAAGAATAACTTGTTGCGGGATGATCTCTGCCTCTTAAGCATAACCTCAAACAGACAAATGCCACACAGAGATGGAGAGAACAGTAATTTAAACTATATCACAATACACAGTTTACTGAACGAATGGATGCAAGAGATGAAGACATTCAAGGGCAAGACAAGTCGAATACTTTGCTGGGGGTTTCCTTTGACGTCTGCACTTTGGCAGACAGGTTTCCAAAATGGGAGGGGCAGCAGTAGTAGTTACTTCTTATTGGGGGCAATGAGGCGATGTAAGTGATGGATGGATGGATGGATGAATGAATAAATGGGTGGATGGATGGATGCAATGGTAGGGAGGGGGAGGTGGTCTTGGTGTAGAATGTCTTTCATTTCCCTGGCCATTTTTTATAACCCGAGCTTGGTCCTTCTCCAGTGTCTCCTCTTTGAGTTGTACCTGATCTTATTGCCAGTTTTCATCCGAATCCACTGGGGAAGGGCACGATTCTGCTTCTGTTTCTTGGCCAGGAACCACTTGATTCTGAATGTTTTATGAGAGGACATGATGATGAGATGACAGCCGAGCTTCCACCACGATGGCTGGACAGGCGAAAAAGCCCAATTTTGCTTTTTAAAGCATTCTCCTCAATAACTTTTTGAACTGTTTTATCCATTTGAACTAAGCTGGTTTTTAGCATGCTATTTTCTTCAGCATTTTTTTTTTTGGATTTCCTTGACTAAGCTGTTGACTTCATTTTCATGTTTTTCCTGCATCTCTCTCCTTTCTTTTTGCAGTTTTTCCTTCCACCTCCCTCATTTGATTTTCAAAGTTTTTTTTGAGCTCTGTCATAGCCTGAGCCCAATTTCTGTTTTTCTTGGAGTCTTTAGATGCAGGAGCTTGTGCTTCCTTATCTTCAGACTGAGTATTTTGATCCTTCTTGGGCTCATTTGCAAAATATTTCTCAATAGTCTTCCTCTTATTTCTCTGCTTGCTCATTTTCCCAGCCTGGGCCTGGTTTTGGGGTGTTTCCTGAGCTTTTGGGACACTCCCACAAGGGTCTCAGTGTATGAGGCTCTGTCCTCCCTCCTGGTCTGTGAATGAACATAGGCGCCCCCCTCTGCCACGGGCTGAGGTGGGGGGCCCTGTTGTTCTATGGGGGGGCCTAGACTGCAATCAGGATCTGATTGTGGTCAGAGCCCCAGAGTCCTGTTCCAGGGGCAGAGGACAGAGCTCTGCAGTCTCTCTTCACTCCCTCCCTCAGCTCAATGGGCTTATGCCCTGGGGGCTCCTGCTTACTGGCTCTGCCAGCTTCTGTTTCTGGGTCTGGGCTGAGGAAAGACCAAGCTGCTTACTGTGTGCCCTGAGGGCTGGGCTCCACGTGCTCACTCTGGCAGAGGTTCCCTGCTGTTCCTCCACTTTGTGCCCGGTGCTCCCCGGGGTGCAGCTCAGGAGACTCCCCCGCTGCTGTGAGCTGAGGCTCCCAATGCCCTGGGGCTGCCTCCGGGAGGCTGAAGTTCTTTTGCTCTGGCAGGCCACCCTTCTGGCTGGCCACCTCTCCGACCCCGGGGAGCAGAGCCTTTCTGCTCTTTTCCAGGTTAGCTTGAGTAGGAGAACTGCCTTACTGGGTCCCTTTGTGGGTTCTGTCTCTCAAAAGTTTAGTTAGAGTCCTTACCTTATGAGTTTTATGAGAGAGCTCCTAAGACTTGATCCCTTCTTGTTGCCATCTTGGCTCTGCCCCCTTGTGCATTATGATCTGAGAAAGATGTATTCACTGTTTCTACCTTTTATGCCCTAGTTCATGGTCAATTTTTATTTCAGTGCCATGTACTGCAGAAAAATAGTATATTCTTTTCTATCCCCATTCAATTTCCTCCATAAGTCTACCATATCTAATTTTTCAAATAATCTTAACTCCTTAACTTCCTTCTTGTTTATTTTATGTTTAGATTATCTAAATCTGAGAGTGGGAGGTTGATGTCTCCCACTAGTAGAGTTTTGATGTCTATGTCTTCCTGTAGCTCTTTCAACTTCTCCTCTAAGTATATATACAATTGGGTACATACATATTTAGTATTGAAATTACTTTATTGTCTATGGTACCTTTTAGGAGGATATGGTTTCCCTTCATTATCTCTTTTAATGACATGTATTTTTGCAGCTACTTTGTCTTTCACTTCAGCTAAAGCAAAATAAATTTTGCTCCAAACTTTTACCTTTACTCTACATGTATCTTTCTACTTCAAATGTGATTCTTGTAAGCAGCATGTTGTAGGATTCTGGTTTTTAATCCACTCAGCTATTTGCTTATGTTTTTAGGGAGAGTTCATCCCATTCACATTCAAAGTTATAATTACTGACTCTTTATTGTCCTCTATGCTATCTTCCCTCTGATTGTATTTCCCCCTTTTTTCACTTTATCCATATTCCCCAATATTTTGTTTCTGAATACTGCCAACTTCAGTGTGTTTGCCCTCCTATATCAACCCCCTCCCCTTTCTTTCCCCTTTCCCTTTTCCCTTTCTTCCTTCCCTTCCTTCTGTTAGTTCCCCTTTTTTCTTCCCCTCCCCATCCTCCCTCCACTTTTCCCCTTTTAATATTTTAAAGGTAACATAAGTTTCTTAACATAACTCAGTGTGTGTGTGTGTGTGTGTGTGTGTGTGTGTGTGTGTGTGTAAGTTAACTTTAATCCAAGTCTGATGAAAGGAAGATTCACATGTTTCTCATCTCCTCCCTTCTTCCCCTCTATTGCCATAGGTCTTTTGTATTTCTTAATTTAATGATATTTATTCCCATTCTATCCCCTCCCTCCTTCTGTCTCCATCCTGTCCCCCTTTCTAAGGAGTAGGTGTTTTTAAATCATTCTATCTGAGTCATAGAAAATTCTGAGTATCCATCTCTTCTGGCTAAATTTACTCTCTCCAACAGAGTTACAATTCTTGAGAGTTATTAAAGTCTTTCTCCCAAGTAGGGTTATAGCTACATTCATCTTGTTGGATAGCAATCTCATGGATAAATTATGAGTGTCCATCACTTCTGGTTAGGTATATGCTCTCTGTTAGAGTTACAATTCTCAAAAGTTATGAGAATCTTTTTCCCATGCTGGGATAGCCAGTTTCATCTTATTGGATAGCAGTATTTTTTTTATTTTACCCCCCTTTTTATTTACCTTTTCATGTGTCTCTTGAACCTCCTGTTTCTTCTATTTTTTCTATTTTTTGGTTTTGTTTAACAGGCTCTTGCTGTCTCATGAAGTCATTAGTTTCTGCAGATGTCATTTTTTTGAGAGAAGAATTTTCTTCATTTACCTTTTGCAACTCCTTTTCCAATTGGTCAATTCTATTTTTGAAAGAGCTTTCCATTTGTCCAATTGAGGATTTTGAGAGAATTATTTTCTTTTTGCATTTGCTCAATTGAGGATCTGAGAGAATTATTCTCATTTTGTATTTGTCCAAATCTATTTTCCAATGGTTTGTTTTCTTGTTGCAAGGTGTTAATCTTCTCTTTAGTTTCTTTTCCCAAATTTTCCAATTGATTTTTAAACTCCTTCCTTATTTCTTCAAGGAAGTCTTTCCATGCTGGAGACTAGATCACAGTCTCTTCACAGGTTCTAGGTTTCTCTGAGTTAAGATCTTTTCCATCTAGAAATTTTTCTATGTATTCTCCTTTCTGCTGACGTTTCTTCATTTTCGTAAGACCTTGAATTGGGGAGGGGCTGGTTAGCAGAGGTTTTGTGTTGAGATCCCTAGTTCACTGGTTTTGTTTATACCAAATGATCAGGCCAGTAAGCTGTGTTGGTTGCCCTCTCCCTTGGCATAGAGGTGGTGTTTAAAGCTGGTAAATACTTTTATCTTTGAACTACAGTGGGCTTTGCCCTAGGGCAAGGTAATTGCTCTCCCTATTCCCAGCTGAGGGAACTCTGCTGCTCACACCTAAGCCTGGGAGGGTAGGTGGGCTGTAATTGTATTTGTTCTGGGAAGAGGCTCCAGCTGAAATGAAGGTATGGACTCTGAGTTCCTACAGACATGAGGAGCCCCAGGTTGATGTCTGCAACTCTTCTGGAGCTCAATGTCCAGCTGTAATAGATAATCAGTGACACAACCAATGCTTCTGCTCCCTAGTTGAGCCCCACCCCTGCTGCTGATCTGGCTAGTACCACTCTCAGGCTCTCAGTCTCTCTCTCGCCCTGTTCTTAACTTCTGACAGTCTACCCTCTGCACTTGGGCTCACCCATGACTTGAAATAGATGTTCTTCTCCTAGCTTCACTTTCTGGATTTTGAAGATTGGATTTCTGTTAAGAGGTTTGTTTCATAATATATATAAGGGAAGATCAGGAGACTGTAGCACTGTACCTGCCTTCTCTATGCCACCTTGCTTCAAAGTCCCTGTCTTTTTTCCTGAGTCAAATTTCTAAAAAAAAAAAAAACAAAAGCCATTCTCCATTTGACGCATGGTCAAAGGATATGCAAAAGCAATTTACAGATGAGGAAATCACTACTTATTAAAGAAATGAAAATTAAAACATCTCTGAAGTACCACCTTATACCTTACAGAGTGGCCAAAATGACCAGAAAGGATAATGATCATTGTTGGAAGGGATGTGGGAAATCTTGGACACTAATACATTGTTGGTAGAGCTGTGAACTCATCCAACCTTTCTGGAGAGTAATTTGAAATTATGCCCAAAATAACAACAAAAATGTGCATACCCTTTGATCCAGCAATACCACTACTGGGTCTATACCCTGAAGATGAAAAAGGGTAAAAATATCACTTGTACAAATATATTCATAGCTGCCCTGTTTGTGATGGCAAACAATTGGAAATCCAGTGAATGTCCATCAATTGGGGAATGGCTTAGTAAACTGTGGTATATGTATGTGATGCAACACTATTATTCTATTAGAAACCAGGAAGGATGGGAATTCAGGGAAACCTGGTAGGATTTGCATGAACTGATGATGAGCAAGATGAGAAGAACCAGAAGAACACTGCAAACTCTAACAGCAACATGGGGGTGATGATTAACCTTAATGGACTTGCTCATTCCATCTGTCTAACAATCAGGCACAATTTTGAAGTATCTGCAATGGAGAATATCATCTGTATCCAGAGAAAGAATTGTGCCATTTGAACAAAGTCCAAAGACTATTACCTTTAATTAAAAATAAAAAGAAAGTGTTATCTTATTATGTAATTTTGCTATCTCTTATACTTTATTTTTATTCCATAAGGATATGATTCTCTCTCATCACATTCAGCTTTGATCAATGTATACCATAGAAATAATGTAAAGACTAACAAATTACCTTCTATAGGGGGTGGGAAGAGGGAAGCAAGATTAGGGGAAAATTTGTAAAATGCAAAACAAACAAACAAATAAATAAATTCAAATACAAAAAATGCTCCAAATCATTATCAATCAGAGAAATGAAAATTAAAACTCTGAGGTATAAAATGGGAAACTATCAGTGTTAAAAGGATGTGGGAAAATTGGGACCCTAATGAACTGCTTGGTGGAGTGGTGAAGTGATCCAAACATTCTGGAGAGCAATTTGGGACTCTGTCCAAAGAGTAATAAAACTGTGCATACCCTTTGATTCAGCATTACCTCTACTAGATCTATAGACCAAGGTAGATGCAAAAGAGATCATTAAAGATGGTTAAAGTCCCATATGTTCAAAAGTATTTATGGCAGCTCTTTTTATAGTGGCAAAGAATTGAATATTAAGGGAATGCCCATCAATTGGGGAATGGCTGGACAAGATATAGTATATGAATGTCATGGCATTCTCTATCTAGCTCTAAGAAATCATGTGCTGCTGGACTTCAGAAAAGCCTAGAAACACATGTAGGACTTGTAGGAGGTGATGTGGAATGAAGTAAGCAGAACCTAAAGAACATTATATACATTAACTACAACATTGTGAAATGATCAACTATGACGGATGTAGCTACACTCAGCAATTCAGTGATAAAGGACAACCTTGAGAGAGGAGCCATCCACATCATGAAAAAACCTAGGGAGTCTGAATGAAGAGCAAAGCATACTATGTTCACTTTTTAAAACTTCTATGTTTTTTTCTTTCTTTCTTCTTCATGTTTTCCTCTCTTTAATCTTTTTTCCCATAAAATGACTATTATTGAAATATGTTAATGATGAATGTGCATGTACAATTTTTAGCAGATTATTTGCTGCCCTGGGGAAGGGGGAGTAAAGGAAGCATGGTAAAAAAGAAAAAATGTGGAACTCATAAACTTGCAAATGGATTAATGTTGAAAACTATCTTTGCATGTGATTGGAAAACAATAAAATAATAAAGAAAAAAGAAAGAAAAATTCAAGCTTTCAAAAATGCATAGCACATAAGGATGTAAGTAAAACAATTTTATAGGATAAAATACATTGTGATAATGCTCCTATAATATAGTATTCTAAACTACTATCATCATTAAATTACCATGAAATGGGGGATGGGGCAAGGAAAGTACTAAACAGATGATGGAAGCTTGAAAAAAGTATGAAAAAAAGTAAGATAACTTTTTTAATGGAGAAAGATAATTTATTTTATTTTTTAATTTATTATTTTTCATCCATATGCACATGTATATTTTAAGTTACAAAATTTCCTTCCACCCTCTATTTCTACCCCCTTCCACTCAGAGGCAAACAATCAGGTTAGCCTTGTAAATATCTATCTATCTATCTATCTATCTACACATGTTTACAGATTAGTCACTTTTGGTACAAGGAATTAGAATTAAGGGAAAGAGATACATAAGAGATAATTTTTATAAAGTGTTCATCAGATTCTAAAGGATTGTTTTTTGTTTTTGTTTTTGTTTTATTTTGTTTTTTCTTCCTCTGGATGATGATAAAGTTGTCCATAGTTATTTTAACATAGTTATCTTAGTTCTCTGAAATGCTGATTGAACTGCTTTCATCAAGGTGTTCTATTGTTCTGTTGGTTCTGCTCCCTTTGTTCAGCATCAGATCCTGTAACTCATTCCATGCTTCTCTAAAACCTGACCATTTATGACTTCTTATAGAACAATAATATTCGATAATATTCAGGTACCATAATTTATTTAGTCATTTTCAAATTTATGGGCATCCCTTCAATTCCCAATTCTTTGCCACTACAGAAAGAGCTACTATGAATATTTTGAAACATGTGTAATCTTATTTAAAAAATATTTATTTCAATATACTTTTCCTTTTAAATCGAGTTTCAAATTCTTTTCCTCCTCGTAGAAAAGCCAAGGAAAGTAATATCACTTATATATTTTAAATTATGCAAAATATTTTCAAATTAGCCATATCACAAAAAACCAATAAAAATAAAGTAAGAAAATTATACAAATTATACCTGGAGTTCATCAATTATTTTTCTCTGGAGGTGGTTCACATTTTTTCATCCTGAGTTCTTTGGCATTGTCTTGGACAATTGATCACAATAGCGAAGTGGAAGGTAATTTTATAGGTAATCATTTGCATAATAAATGGATCTAGAAAATCATATTTGTGGTTCTTTTGATTTTTAAACAATAGAATAGTAAATTATTTGACAGAACTGTTGTGAAAAAAACAGTAAATAATTTTACTCTTCTAATTTTCAAATTGAAAATTGCTTAATACTTCAACTTGGTCAAAGCATTCACTTGATATGTTTGTCTAAAGCTACTTCAGTAGATAAACAAAGATATCATTTGAACCACCTGAAATTTAATATCCTATATGTGATATAAAAGTCCTTTTGACATAAATGTAATTTTACTTGAAAGAGAATCATGAGATAAGATCAGAGCTAATCTTTTTTCATATATATATATATATGAAATCTTATCTAGTCATTAAAATCCTGGATAATTTATCATTGGAATTCTTAAAGAATTTATACAGTTTGTTTTTTTTAAAAGAAAAGATGAATAGTTCTCTGTCCTATTTTCATACTCTAAATTCTCTGCTCTATTCCATGCTCTATTTGCAGACCTGTTTAATCAGGGTCTCCATTTTGAATCCATTTAGGTAATTCTATAAATTCTTCATTGAATTCTATGGTTAATCTCTCAAAAGAATGGAAGTAGAGAAAGGGTGCATGTAGGTAAGTAATTTGCTTAGCCTAACTAGATTAAAAGATAAGGCCATTATTGTGGTCTTCTTTTGACCCTACAAACATCTCCATTGACATTCCTTTGTAATGAATTCCTTCTTGATAGAGTCTAGGGAATTATTTGCCCTGGGCATAGTTTATCATATTGACAACTAAGTGAGGATCCATAGTTAATGCCATGATTTAATTTATCATCTTCATTTATGAATCAAAGTTAATCATGTAGCAATCCTGGGAAGATATCATTAAAAAAAGGAAGATTTTTCATAGAAATTATTTGTGTTTTTAGATACCATTACTTTGGATCATAAAAACCTCAAGAACATCTGCATAAAACAGCAAAGTGTATAAAGTTTAGAGACAATAAGTTCTTAAGAAATCTAACACAGAGCACCAGCCCTGAATTCAGGAGAGCCTGAGTTCAAATACAGCCTCAGAACTCAATACTTACTTAACTGTGTGAACTTGGGAAAGTCACCTAATGCCTTGTAAAAACCAAGAAAACAAAAAGAAAGAGAAATCTAAAAGTCTTCATAATCTGAATAAATGGACAAATTATATTTGTTTGGTCTTTCTCACTTTAAAATTTACTTATCAAAGAAATAATTCTTCATGATTTTCTTGTTTTCTAAGTCAATTTTTAGTAAATAGGCAGAAATTTTTCTCTTAATCTTTTATTTTTATCTCTTGCCATTGATAAACTAAAATTTCTGGTATTATTATGTCAAATAACAATAGATATAGTCTGTAAACATACTGAATGCATATATATATATATATATATTCCCACAGTATTATACATAAAGTATGTTATTTATATATATATATATATATATATATATATATATATATATATATATAGTATGTGTAAAGAAATATACACACATATACATACAAACACACAAATACACAGTTTCCAAACACAGAATAAGAATATACAGTATTAGTCTTGGTGACATTGTTCCTTGTTTATCTCAAGGAGACCCCTTTAGGTAATCAGGTTGCCAAGGGGTGACTTATGTGACTTTTTTGAGTTTGAGAAACCCATTAGTCATGAGGAAGTAAAAAAAATCTCCAGTACAGAGTATGTTTATAAGTCCAAAGGATTACCAACTGCTATATCAATAATAATAGCTGGTGTCCATATAATGCATTCTATCTTACAGTGTATTAATTTTAATAATAATGATAGGCAACACTTACAGAATAATTATTATGTCCCAGGCATTGTGCTAAGTAAGCACTTTACAATTATCATCTCATTTGATTTTAGCAACAGTCATGAGAAGTAGGCATTATTATGCTCTGTTTTATAGATTAGAAGACTGAGGAAAATAGAATTTATGAAACTTGCCCAGATGTCACACAGTATCTGACACCAGATTTGAACTCATATCTTCCCAACTCCAGGTTCAGTTATCTATCCACTATTTCTAATAAAAATAGTCAGTAATAGCTAGTATTTATATAGAACTTTATATAGATTTGCAAATTATTTTTAATATGCTAAATCATTTGAATTTTTTCAATTCTGTTTTCACTGACATTTGACATGGGAGAAAAAGTGAGGCTGATTTAAATGATTTAAATACAAATGATTTAAATACAGGTTATTAGTACTTAATATGGGATTTGTATGGCAAAATCTTTAAGTACCCTTGAATCAAGGCTGTGTTTAAGTGGGCAATTTTCTTTCAGTTTTCATGAGACTCAAAACTCTGTCTGTATCATAGGGTTCACTCCCTTCTAATATAAATAGGCATATACATAGGTAGACTACAGACTTCCATAGGGATAATTTGGAAGCAAATTCACCTCTCTGAGGACCATTTACTTCATCTTTAAAATATGGATAATAATTGTAGGACCTAAAGTTCACAGCACACAGAGATATTGTGAGGCTCTAAGAATTCTGCAGGAGTAAAGTGTTTTCTAAACTTTAATATGCTTTGTGCCCATTCCATGAGACACTGGGAAATTGACACATGGGAGCTGATCATTCCAAAGCTAGGACTTCATAATAATTTCATTCAATTTCTATTTCAGATCTGAGTTCAAATCCAGCCTCAGTTAGTTAATTGTTGTATTACCTTGGGCAAGTCACCTAATCCTATTTTGTTCAGTTTCCTCAACTATAAAATAAACTGGAAGAGGAAATAGCAAACCACTCCGATATCTTTGTCAAGATAAACTCAAAATGTTGGACACCACTAAAAAACAACTGAAAAATAACCGAACCAAAAAAAAAGCAAGCCTTTGTCTACTTTCATATGAAGTCACAAATTATCCCAGTGTACATTTAATTTGGAGCCTTGCAATTCTGTCCAACACACAAAATATGCAAGACTATTCCCTATGCTATGATTGTGAGATGAGGACAGCACATAGCTTCTGATGGTATAGGGGCAGTCTAGAAATGAATGAAGCATCAGGGCTTTTACATGAAATGTCAGAGTCTCTATGCATGCTCTTTTTGTGTCCTTAAAATCATTCATGAAATGAATAATGCACACATACGTGTCTGCTTAGCTTCTTTCTTTTGACATCACAGGGAAATCATTACTAATTTGCAAGTTTGAATGCGACACGGAAGTTTCTACATGGAAATTTTCAAATACAGATGCTTATAGGGAAGATTAATTGTGGTTTAGTTGCTTTTTAGTCATATTAATTCTTTAGAGATTTCTCTTGAGTTTTTCCAGGAAAAATCCTGGAGAGGTTTGCCATTTCCTTTTCTAGTTTATTGTATAGATAAGGATATTGAGGTAAACAGGGTTAAGTGACTTGCCCAGGGACATAGCTAGAAAGTATCTGAGTTCAGATTTGAACTCAGGAAGAACTGGGAAGAAACACCAGATGCCCTAACAAGGTAGAGTGGTTATACCTATACAGAGGCAGACAATCAAAAGAAAGACTAGCCTCAGAGAAGCAGGAATATTTTCTGGAATTCTACAAACTAGTTTAAGGAAATGATTAAATTATCTGACCCATCTAATATTACCCACCATGGTATTGTCGAATTCGAGAGTTGGGAAAAACTCAGCATCATTTCATCCCACTCATAAAAATCAGAAATGGAAGAAAATTAGGGAGTCTAGTTCATTCAGATTTACAAATTATGATATTGGAACCCAGAAAAGGTTGATTTGTATAAAGTCATGGGAAGGAGCCAAATCAAAATTTCAAACTATGTCTTAAGACTTTATATCCAGGACAATTTCCACTTTAGGATGATGCTTAAATGGGTTTATTTGGATTGTTAAGTGTTAGTAGTGGGGTAAAAAGTCAGGAACATAAAGAGCTGACCAGATGAATGAAATGTCATGAGAGAGGAAGAAACAGCCAAGGATAAGGATAATGGAATTAGGGACTTGAAGAGGTAACCAGAAGTGTGGGGTAGGTGGCACTGACATCACCTTGTTCAATATTTCATTGAGCACTAGTTCTGCCAAAAAGTCATGTCCTGTTCCTCCAGTTCCAGATACAGATTGTTTGTAACTATTCAGAACTGCAGCCTGTTTAGCCATTGTGTGCATAATTCTTTTCATGGATGATTTTAAGGACAGGAAGAAAAATTAATTCATATGGACAGAGCAATTCTTCAGAGAATGGATGATTTATTTTTAAAAAATATTTAAGGGGCAGCTAGGTGGCATAGTGGATAAAGCACGGGCCCTGGAGTCAGGAGTACCTGGGTTCAAATGAGGTCTCAGACACTTAATAATTACCTAGCTGTGTGGTCTTGGGCAAGCCACTTAACCCTGTTTGCCCTGCAAAAATGTAAAAAAATAAAAATAAAAAAATATTTAAAATGATTATTTGCCAAGTTTTATATGAAGCATGGGGATATAAGTAGAAAAGGGAGTTGAACCCTGCTGTCAAGGAACTTACACTCTAATTTGGGAGAAAAACATGAATTAAAGAGTTTCCCTGAAACATGGATGGAAAAATGCAAAAATTCTAAGGGTATAAACCATGGAGCAGATGGCAAGGTCCACAAGTTTTTAGAATACCTTCACAGGTCAAGTTATATAGCATTACAGAGTAAGCAGCACAGGAACAGGTATGGTCTGTGGTTCCTCTGTTTTATAAAGAAGGATGTCCTGTTTTATCTACACTTTGTAGCTTCACTAGAACCAAGAGCAGTATGCTACACAAAGTAGGTGCTTAATGAATATTAACTGAGTGAATGACTCAGTAAACTTAAGACCACAAAGAAGCAGCCTCTCCAAGCAACACTACAGAGCCATATTTGGGTCCAACTCTCCCTGGGACTGTAAAGCTTGAATCTGTCGCATCTGGTATCTTGAAGAGGTTCATTAGCATCACTTATGAGGCATACACAAAATTAAATGGCATGACAAAATTGCTAACAACCAAATCTTGGAAGGCAGCCCTTTGCCAGCACTAAAACAGTGTTTGGTGGCAAAGGTCTCCTGGGCAGATAGTTTGTCAGAGATGGCAGTAGTAGGAGTCAAAAAACATGCGACTTCTGAATACTGAGGTGAAATGAAGCAACTACAAATAAGACAGGATGATATAATTCTCCAAAGGAATAACTAAGAATAATTTGAAGTGATGAAAACTAGATTTGAGTTCGAGATACTTGGATTCCTTATCAAATCTCAAGTAACTGTAGACAACCTTCCCTCTCTGAGTCTGTTTTCATCTATTAAATGAGGAGGTAGGACTGGACTTGCATCTTGTGATTCCTTTATAATAATTTATAAATCCATTTGATTAATACAACATAAGGCAGGTACAGAATCACCATGGGATGTTAGGTATATAGGTATAACAAATACTATTATAGCTTGTATCAATTGACTAAACATACACTCTTGAAGGTAGCAATAAAAGAATTTGCTAAATTACTGGGTTATCCCTGTGGGAAAAAATGATTATAGCCAGAAATGTAGAAAAGCTTTGAAAAAAAAATGGTAACAACCCAAAACGAAAGAAAGGCTCAGCATGTATCCCATGGGATAATTATAGTTTTCATTTTATAATACATTTTAAAATTTACATAATAAGAGGTATCCTTGTCAAGTCACTATAGAGATGTCTCCAGTCAGAAAAACCTAGATTGAGTCCTGCCTGTGATACTTTCTAGCTTCAGGATTATAGTCAAGAAATTTAGAATCTCAGTATCCCAGACATCTCTCTAGGACTATACATTGCAGAGCAAGTGTTGATTTGTGTTGGAACAGAGAATTAAATCAGTGGAAGTTTCCTAAACTATTAAAATTAAACAAAAGCACATAAACATTGGGTTTGGAAAATACTTTACCTACATTATATTATTTAGGTCTCTCAAAAGCTCTGGTGAGGCTGGTGATATTATTCTTCCCATTTTATATATGTGTTAAGTGAGAGAGGTCAAGTTACTTCTTTAGGCTCATACAGCTACTAAATTTTGTGCTCATAGACCATAGCTATCTGCAAGGGGATTCAAATCTAAATTTTCTTCTCTTCAAATTCAGCTCACCAGTCACTATTCCACATGACCTCTGATGAGTCTTAACTGATTAATGTCCTAAAGACAAAGTCCAGTCTTTACATCCGACTCAGACACAGGCTACAGTGTTCACCTCACAAGGAAGAAAAGTTACTTGAGAAAGCTATTTACTATTTTGATGAATTTGGAATCCACTAAATGGTATTAAATGAGTTTTCTTGGGATATTTTTAAAAAAATAAATCAGACTTACAAATGCAATCTCTAAGTGTATACTTCTGAAACATAATGTATAAAGAAATACCACTGTTTTGTGGTTACAATTGGCAATAAAATATTTTTATAGCTTAAATAAATTTTAATGTTCTTAATTAAACTGTGTTATACAGAAAATTCTTTTCATTATTTGTAATATATTCTGCTATGAATATACATTTTAATGATATATAAAATACTATTATAGTCTGTATATATGTATATATTTATACAAACTATAATGGTATTTTAGTGAGTTTTCAATGTTAGAATGTTCAATGTATTCCTAAGTTTTTTTGTTTGACAAATTTACTTGCTTTTCTCAAGGATATTTCTTATATTTTAGGGTATCAGAGTCATTTGGAAGTCTGACCAATTTCACCATTTGTGGCATAAAGTGTTTTCATATTTTCTATTGTGTGTATGCATATGTATGTATGAGAGAGAAGCATATTTTTAACTATTAAACTGAATTAAAATAGTAATGAAAGCTAATTATATTGGATAAACAATTTAATAAGATTGCAACATAATATTTATTAAGTATTTCAATTGTGCCTCTTTGCCTATCCCTTACACAAAGCAGTGCATATGGTAGTAGCTTAATAAATGTTTACTAAATGTCAAAATGGGAATAATTTTATCTTTATTCTTAAAAATGGTGTGTCTATCTCCAAAATCCCTTGAAGATAGAAAAAGTAGCATTTCCTTTAATATCAAACTGAGAAATTAGAACAAGGATTGATGAGGAGAGTGGACAATACTGCTGAAATGACATTTCTTTGAAAGCCTTAGAGAGTATAATTCCTCTTTAGACTAAACACATTATCCCCACTTCAGTGTTTCTGCTATTGTTAATTTTCTAGTAATCAACACTGAAGAAGTCACTTTATCTTAATTGATTATTTCAAAAAGGAAAAGTTCTCTAATTTCTTAGGTTGTAAGTCATGACTAATTTAGACCAAGTTTACTGCAAACTTTAAGCTTTATTGTCTTTCTGATTTTATTTTCCCATAGAAGAAATGAGAAGAAAATTTCCTTATTCAATAAGATTTTTCTCTATATAGTTCTTTCTGTGGATGGTTATGTTCAGATAGCTAGAAAATGAATCTGGGCAGAAATAAAAACAAAAACAATAAAAACTAATCTTCTATACTTAAGGAACCTAAGATCTCATAGAATTTTAGATCATGGCATTTAGAGTTGGAAGATCCTTAGAGAAGATATCATTCAAATCCTTTGTTGTTGTTCATCCTGTGTGCCTGAGGAGAGATTTGAACTAGTCTTCCTGATTCCAGCTTCAGAAGTCTGTACACTGTTTTACCTAGGTACTTTCAATAAACATTTCAGTTTTAAGTCTGTCATGTAATTCATTATTATTACTATTCATGTATTCATAGAATTATAATATAATTATATAAATATAGATAAAATTATCCATGTATTAGTGGTCACCCCAGATCTCTTTGATGCTGGTCTTTCCATGAGAAAGACATTAAGATATTGCTACCCAAAGAATTGTAATGATATATGAGAAGTTCTTTGAAAAGATATATTGAACATGTAGACACGGACAGTTTGCAAAGGTATCATTTCTTTAAAGATATATTGAAGAGGAAACTTCTTGATTGACTATGGAAGCCTTCAAAAAATCCTGTCAGGTGGAGTGGAACCAAGGTGACAGAGTAAACACAGGGACTCACCTAAACTCTCCCTCAAACAACTCCAAATACCATTAAATAATGTTTAATCAAATTCTAGAGGTAGAACCCACAAAAAAAAAATGAGTGGATAAATTTTCCAGTCCAAGGTAGCTTAGTAGATATGCCAGAATGGTCTTACACCAGGATTAGAAAAGACCCTCAGTGCAGCCTGGGCCATGCCAGAGTGAACTGGCTCCATTTATCCAGGCACAGACTTCAGGACACCTGAGTCAGTCACAGCAGTAGTGGTTTCCAGACCTCTCAGTAGAAAGATTACCAAGGACAACTTTGAAGATCAGCAGGAAAACTCTGCTTCACTAAAGTGAGAGTGGAGCATAGTCCAGCACAGACCTCAACAATCTAGACCCGACCTCAGTTGACTGGGAGCAAGCCTTGGAAACCAGTTCCAAAGCTCTCAGCAGGAACCTGTAGAAGGATTGGGGAGATTGCAGGGAGTTACTTTGCTATCACTGAGGCAATAATCTGTTTCTTCGCCCATACTCATATCTGGGTCACACTCTGTGTCCCATGTCTCAGGAAAAGGACAACAGAATTCACTGCCTTAGCAGAGCAGGGACTCTCCTCACAGTTCCAGGACAAAAAGAAATGCTTGTGATCACCTGGATACCAGAGCACAGGCCAAGAGAATAATACCATGGAAGAACTGAAAACTTTCAGGTCCCTGTAGGTATCTCTGAAAACAGCTGCGAAAACTTTCAAAAGTTTAGGACAGTGTATCTACATCCTGGAAGCAGAGTCTTATGTTAATAAAGAGTCAAAATCAAACCATAGACTGGGTAAATAAGCAAACAACAGAAGAAAAAAAATCCAACAACTGACAATTACTTTAAGTCATTTGGAATAACAAAATACACACTCTAAAGATTTTGAAAATCAAGTAGGTTACAGGAAAAATTTGGAAGAGAAATGATAGCAATACAGGAAAATCATGAAAACCAATTCAGCAGCTTGGTGAAGGATATACAAAAAAAAAAAAAAAAACAAAAAAAAAACGAAGAGGCAGCTAGGTGACTGAGTGAATAGCATACCAGCCCTGAAGCCAGGAAGACCTGGGTTTAAATCCAGCTTCAGACACTTTGTATATTTGCTGATTTGTGTGACCTTGGGCAAGCCACTTAATCCCATTGCCTTGCAAAAATTTTAAAAAAGTACTGAAGAAAATAACATCTTTGAAACTAGACTGGGCCAAATAGAAAAACTGGCCCAAAAGTCCAATAAGGAGAAGAATACCTTAAAAAAGAAGAATTGACTAAATGTAAAAGGAGAGGAAAATTTTCTGAAGAAAGTAATTTCTCAAAATATAGAATAGGTCAAAAGGAAGCTGATGACTGTGAGAAATCAAGAAACAACAAAACAAAACCAAAAGAATGAAAAACTACAAGAAAATATGAGCCATTTCACTGAAAAAACAACTGACTTGGAAAACAGGTCCAGAAAAGATCATTTAAAAATTATTGGACTACATGAAAGTCATGACCAAAAAAAGAGCCTAGACTTCTTTTTTTCAAGGAACTATCCAGGAAAACTGCCCTGATATTCTAGAAGCAGAGGGTAAAATGGAAATTCAAATAATCCACCAATCACCTCCTGAAAGAGATCTCCAAATGAAAACTGTCGGGAATATTATTGCAATATTTTGTCTTTGATATGGGAGTTCCAAAATTTGGCTATAATATTCCTGACAGCTTTCATTTGGGCATCTCTTTCTCTGCCTTAAGGGATCATATGATATTTTGAAAGGCTAAAAAGAACTTAGATTACAACCAAGAATCAATTATCCAGTAAAATTGAACATAGCTTTCCTATTTTATTTGATATTTTATTTTATTTTTCCAATTATATATTATGAAAAATTTTCAATATTCAACATTTAACATATATATGCATATTTTTAAGTAATGTAATTTCCTGCTACGTCCTTTCCCACCTGCATCTTCTCAGTGACAAACAGCCAGTTTAATATTGTACATACATATTTGTGTTTAACATAAACATTTTCTTTAAAGGGAAAAATAGATATTCAGTGACAGAGGGAATTTCCAAACTTTCCTGATGAAATGATGAGAATTTAACAGAAAATTTGATCTTCAAATACAAGACTCAAGTGAAGCATATAAAAAGTAATTCTATGAGGGAAATCATAACAAACTTAATTATGTTAAACTGCTTATATTCCTGCATGGGAAGATGAAACTGATAAATCATATGAATTTTCTCATTTATTAGGGTAGTTAGAAAGGTAATAGATAGACAAGGCACAGGTCAAAATTGAAGTTGATGGTATAATACATTAAAATTGAGTTAATGTGTGTGAGAGAAGAATATCCTGGGAGAAAGAGAAAAGAGTTAGAATGAGGTGTTATTTTTCATAAATGGGACAAGAAAAAGTTTTTTGTAGTAGAGTGGAAGAGGGGGAAATTGCAGGGGCAGTGAGTGAATTGGAATTTTTTCAGAGAAGGAATAAGATACACACACCACACACTCAAGTGGTATAGAAATCTATCTTAGCCTAGAGGAAAGTAGGAGAGGAAAGGAATGGGAGAAATGGGGCAGATGTGGGGGGTAGGTGATAGAAAGGAGGAAAGATTGTGGGAGGAAATATTCAGATACAAAACACATTTAAAGAAAGACATGGAGAAAAATGAAAGAGAATAGAATAAGTGGGGTGGGGCAATTGGATGGAAGGAAATATAGTTAGTAATAGTAACTGTGGGGAAAAATTTATAAAAAAATAAGGGCCAATAACCAATTGATAAATGATCAAGAAATATGAACAGTTTTCAATGAGGTTATCGATGCAATCTATTTGAATTATTTTTTTTTAAAAACTGTCATTATTCACTACATATAGGAGAAATGCAGGTTGAAAAAATTCTAGGATACCACCTTAAACCCATTGGATTGGCTAATAGGACAGAAGGAGAAAATGACAAACATTGAGAGGGATATAAGGAAATTGAAATACTGATGCTCTGTTGGGGGAATTGTGAAATGATTCAGCAATGCTGTAGAGTATTTTGTAGTCAAATTCATATCCCAAAGGGTTACAAAACCAGGCCTACCCTTTGGCCTAGTGTTCACACTGCTCTTCATCTCTTCTGGAATGTAGACAAAATATGGGAATAAAAGAACCTATTTGTATAAGGATATTTATACCAGCTCTTTTCTTTGATATAGATGTTCTATCAAGTAAAACATATTTCAATGTTAGTCACAGTTGTGAAAAAAGAAACAGAAGAAAAGAAAAAAATGCAAAAAAATGTTAAAGTGAAAAAAAGAAGGCTTCAGTCTGTTTTCAGAGTTAACAGTTCTTTATTTAAATGTGAATAACATTTTCTTTTATGAGACCTTTCTACTTGTCTTGGTTCATTGGATTGCTGAGAAGAGTTGAGCCATTCATTCATTGTTCATCATCACACAATGCTGCTACTACTATGTTCAATGCTTTAGTGATTCTGCTCATTTCACCATGCATCAGTTTGTAAAAAGTCTTTCCAGGCTTTGCTGAAATCTGTTACTTCATCATTTTTTATTGCATGATAGTATTCCATTATATTCATATAGTATAGCTTATTCAGTCATTCCCTGACTGGAGAGCATCCCCTCAGTTTCCAAAATTTTGTCACCATGAAAAGGGCTGCTATAAATATTTTTACATAATTAAATCTTTTCACCATTTTTATGTTCTCTTGGGAATACAGACCTAGTAGTAGTATTGTTGAATCAAATGTTTTGCACAATTTCATTTCTTTTTAACCGTAGTTCCAAAACTCTTTCCAGAGTGGTTGAATTTCCCAAAACCTCTCTATATTTTCATTTTTCTTTTCTGTCATATTAGCCAATCTGATAGCTGTAAGGTGTTGATTCAAAGTTATTTTGATTTTCATTTCTCTAATCAAAAGTGATTTAGAACACCTCTTTATATGTCGATATAACTTTGATTTCTTCATCTGAAAACTGCCTGTTCTTATCCTTTGACCATTTACCAATTGGGTAATGGCTTATATTCTTATATATTTGACTGTTTTTAATACATTCAAGAAATGAGACATTTATCAGAAGCACTCGCTGTAAAGATTATTTCACAACTTTTTGGTTTTCTTCTAACTTTGTCATTGTTTTTGTTTGTACAAGCCTTTTAATTTATTACAATCAAAATTATCTATTTTTCATTTTATAGAGCTATTTCTTGCTTGGTTATAAACCTTTAACTCATTAAACTTCTCTTTTAATAATTTAAATGTAATCCACTTTGTATATACGTGTTTAGTAATAATATTATTTCATCGTCTATGGTACCTTTTAAGCAAGATGTTTCCTTCCTTTTCTCTTCTAATTAGATTAAACTTTTGCTTTTGCTTTGTCTCAAATTGGGATTGCTCCCTCTGCTTTTTAATTTGTTTTTAACTTCGGCTGAAACATAATAGATTCTTCTCCAGCCCCTTTCCTTTAATCTTTGTTTCTCTACTTCAAGTATGTTTCTGGTAAACAAAGTAATGTAAGATTCTTGTTTTTGATCCACATTGCTATCCACTTCTGTTTTATGGGAGATTTCAACTTATTCACATTCAGTTATGATTTCTAACTCTGTCTCCCTCCATTCCAGTTTTCCTTCTGTTTATTCCCTCTCACCTTTCACCCTTTCCCTCCTCAACAGTTTTTTTTGCTTTTGTCCACTGTCTTCCCCAGTCTGCCCTCTCTCTTTTTTTAACCTTAAAATAAATTTTTTTATTTATCTTTTATTTTTTTTCAGTCATATGCACATGTGCATTTTTAAGTTACAAAATTTCCTTCCACCCACCCTTCCCAGTCCCCTCCACTCAGCGGCAAATGGTCAGGTTAGCATTGTACATATATATTTTTGATAAACATGCTTTCAGATAAACATGCCTATGGTCATTTTTGGTGTGAAGAATTAGGATTTAGGAAAATTGATACATAGGAGATAATTTTTATAAAGTGTTAATTAGATTGTGAAAGGTTAATTATTTTTACTTTGTTTTGTTTTCTTCCTCTGTATTGAGATAACATTGTCCATAGCCAGGCTAAAACAGTTGTACTAGCTCTCTGAACTTATCAGAGAAGCTACATCCATCAAGGTTGATCATCTCACAATGTTGTTCTTAATGTGTATATTGTTCTCTTGGTTCTGCACCCTTCACTCAGCATCAGATCTTGTAACTCTAGAATCCAATATTTATTGTTTCTTATAGACCAATAATATTCCATAGTATTCATGTACCATAACTTGTTTAGACATTTCCCAATTTATGGGCATCCTCTCAATTTCCAAGTTTTTGCTGCTACAAAAAAGAGCTGCTATGAATATTTTGAAACATATGGAATTTTCCCATTTTTATGATTTCTTCTGGATATAGGCCTAGAATTGGAATTGCTGGGTCAAGGAAATGAACATTCTTATTGCTTTTGAAGCATATTGCTCTTCAGAATGCTTGGATCTCTTTACAACTCCACCAGCAAGGTTTCAATGTCCCAATCCTTCTCCAACTTCTCCAATATTGATCATTTTTTCCTTTTTTCTCATCTTGGCCAATCTGACAGGTGTGAAGTGATACCTCATAGTTATTTTAATTTGCATTTCTCTAATCAATAATGATTTGGAGCACTTTTTCATATGATTATATATAGCTTTAATTTCTTCATTTGAAAGCTGTCTGGTCATATCCTTTGGCCATGTATCAATCGGGATATGACTTGTAACCTTATAAATCTGATGAAATTCTCTATATATTTTAGAAAGGAGACCTTTATCAAAACCCCTAGTTGTGAAGATTGTTTTCCAGCTTTCTGCTTTCCTTCTAATTTTGGCAGTATTGATTTTATTAGTGCAAAATCTTTTTAATTTAGGATAGTAAAAATCATTCATTTTGTAGTTTATAATGTACTCTAATACTTGTTTGTTTGGTCATAAATGTATCCCCTTCCCATAGATCTGATAGAAGAGTATCTCTTGGTCTATTAATTTATACATGGTGTTGCCATTTATGCCTAAATCCTGTACCTATTTTGATCTTATTATGGTATAGGGTGTGAGATGTGGATCTATGATTAATTTTTGTCATACTATTTCCAGTTTTCCCAACAATTTTTGTCAAATAGTGGGTTCTTATGCTAGAAGTTGATGTTTTTGGATTTGTCAAACAGTAGCTTGCTGAAGTCATTTACTGTGCTTTCTTTTGAACCTATCCTAATCCACTGATCCAGTCTCAATTTCTTAACCAGTACCAGGCAGTTTTGATGACTGTCACTTTATAGTTTGATTTTTAGATTTGATAGCGCTAGGCCACCTTCCATTAATTGTTTTTCATCCGTTCCCTTGCTATTCTTGCCCTTTTGTTGCACAGATGAATTTTATTACTATTTTTTTCTAGCTCAATAAAGTACTTATTTGGTATTTTGGCAAGGCAGTAAACAGGTAGTTTAGTTTTGGTAGAATTGTCATATTTATTATATTAGCTTGACCTAATGATGAGTAATTGACATTTTTCCAATTATTTAGATCTTACTTATTTGAATAATAAGTGCTTTAAAATTGTGTTCATACAGCTTCTGGATTGGTCTTGGGAGGTAGATTTCCAAGTATTTAATATTGTCTATTGTTACTTTAAATAGAATTTCTTTTTCTATCTCTTGCTCTTGGGCTTTATGCCCTCTCTTTTATCAGGCTCCCTTCCACACCCACATCACCTTTACTTAATCTTCTCCCTTCTACTTTCTGGTTGTAGAAGAGAGATTTCTATATTCACCTGACTATAGTATTCCCCCTTTGAGCTAATACTAATGAGAGTAAGGTTCATATGAATACATCTTCCCTCCTTCCATTTTTCCCTCCATTATCTTAAATTTTTCGTGCCTCTTACTGTGCTGTAATTTACCCCAGTGTACCTCTCTCTTCCTTCTGGACTTAGTGTCTCTTTTTGTTCATCCCTTAATTTTTTAATGTCATTCCTTTCAATTCTCCTTATACCTGAACCCTCTGTCTATGTATAATTCTTTTAGCAGTTATGTTACTTGTTCAATTTTTAATAATAATAAGTATCATGTTCCCAGGTATGGATATGAACAGTTTAGCTCCATTGAATTCCTTTTTTTTGTGACAGTTTTAGGCTTCTCTTTTGTCTTGATATTAGTGATCAATTTGTTGTTGTTGGTTGTTCAATTCTGGTCTCCTTATAGTCTGAAATCCTTCTATTTCTTAGAATGAACATTTTTCCCCTTGAAGTTTTATGCTTTATTTCATTGAATAGGTGATCCTTGATTGTTATATCTCATGTTTCAAGACCTCTAATTATTGCACCTTATGTAATCCTGATTGTGCATCCCCAATATTTAAATTGTTTTTTGCTGGCCACTTGCAGTATTTTTTCCTTGACCTGAGAGTTCTGTAATAATATTCCTTGTACTTTTTATTTTGGATGTTCTTTCCCAAAGTGATTGCTGGATCTTTTACAGTTTTTTCCTCTGGATCCAGGAAATCAGGGCAGTTTTCCTTGATAACTTTTTGAAAGGTCTTCTTTTTGATTTTGGCATTGTCTCTCCAGGATCTATTTTCCAATCAGTCATTGAAGTATTTTATATTCTCTCCTATTTTTTCATTGTTTTGAATATGCTAGATGAATAGCTATTGGTTTCCATTTGCTCAAATCTATGTTTTAAGGAATTTTTTCCTCAGTTTTTATACTTCCTTTTCTATTTGTCAGCTGTATGCTTTAAGGAGTTGTTTTCTTCAGTGGATTTTTGTATCTCCTTTTTTATTTAGGTACATTATTTTTTGAGTAGTCATTTTTTCCAAGCTTTTGACTCTTCATTATTCTATTCCAATTCTCATTTTTTCTTCCACCTGTCTCATATGATTTTAAGTTCTTTTTTTGAGATTTTCAAAAAGTTCTTTCTGGGCTTGAAACCACTTTAATTTTTATTTTGGGGATTGCTTGTAAGTGTTCTGAGATTGTTGTACTTTTCTGAGCTTATATATTCAGTTTCCCTTTATAATAGGGAAATCACCATAATAACTTCATGTGGTCAGATAACCTTATTCTATTTGTTTTCTATTTATCTTTTTTGATCTTTTTTTCTTTCTTTTACATTTGATCTCGGCTCTTGGAGTGACATTATTTCAGGCATATTATGATGGGACTTTAAGTCCCTGACTCTTTACCTGGTGCTCTATTGACAGTACCCTGATTCCCATGAGGGAATGTGTCAGAAGTTGCTCTGAAGGAGTTGAGTAGTGGGTGACTGGCCCAGTCTGAGATCATCGTGATCTGACTGCTTATCTTGTGCTGAGCTGGGATGCTAGTTCTGGTTTCTTACCTGTGCTGATGTGAGTAGAGTGTTTCTATATTTCTCTGGAGCTACTCATGGCAGTCTGGCTGGAGGAGGCACGTTATTTGCCTGGGGCTATGATGAACCATGAAGGATACTCAGAGATGAATAGAGTCTGCCTTTTTCCCTGACTATGCTGAGGCATATGTGTGTAGGGAGCAGGAGTGGAGGATGGAGCTAGTGTTGGCATTTGCCTGCTTCACTGCATTAGGGTTCAGAATATATCTTTGGTTAGCAGAGGTGGGGCTTTCTGCTGACTTAGGAATGCTTGCTGATCTGGACTGTGTTATAGCATGTCATTCTTACCTGAGTGAGAAAGAACTTTCTTACTGAATTTCCAAGTTTCTTGGGTTTAGAGATTGTTTGACCCCATCTTTTTCTGATTCTGTTGTTACAGGATTTATTTGGGGGTGCTATTTTATGGTTATATGGAGATGAATATGGGATAATTATAGCAATTTATTTATTCCACCATCTTAGCTCCCATAAGTCAATACCTTCTCCTTTTGGGTATTGGCAAGTTTAACTTTGTGGTTGTATTTATCAAGCAATATTTTATGATCTTAAAATATACAAAAATGACTCTTTGAGAAATCATATATTACCTTGCCTAGCCAAAGGGTTTTTTTTTGAGCCAACAACCAACAAATGAAGTTGGATCTTGTATCCTATTCAAATTTCAGTCAATGGTTTGACTTTAAAGATCCAGTATGCAAAAAAATCAATTAAAAAGGAAAACTCAAAATACATAGGCAAAGTACTCTCATACAGGATTAATCAAAAATGAAAAATGCATATTTTCCAGAATGGGATTGATATTTATATGATTTTGAGTTACTTCATCTATACACAAAAAATTACATATAGATTATTAGGTAGACTTAGAAACGAATCAAAGGAAATGAGCAGTCTTTTTTTTATCACAGTCTTCGGTTGATAGAAAATAATTTCAAATTTTAGTATACTACAATTTTTTTAATAATCATAGTTGTAAGCAACCCAATATGTAGACACAAAATTGAGAGTGATAGCTACCCTAGATAACAGAATCAATATCCAAAATGATCTTGACCTAATAAAGCACTGGAATAAATCTAAAAAGATGAAATTATATCAGCATATATGTAAAATCTTGGACATGAACAAAAACAATTTTCAGAAGCATAAGATGAAGGAACAATAATTCTATAGAATTTTCTCTGAAAAAAAGCTCTTGAGGAAGAGGATCAGTGGGCAACAAACTTAATACAAATCAATATATGTTTCCACACATTGTGACAGTGAAGTGACAGTCAAAAAAAGTAATGTGAAAAAGCCATGAGGGACTTCTGTAACAGAGTCAAGATGGTGGCCATATCTAACATGCTCATAGAGCTCTCTTGACACAACTATAAATGGAAACTCTACAGAGACCTTAAAGCCAAAGATTTCACCAAAAAAAGAACTAAACTAATTCTTAAATCCAGATATGGAGGATCTTCAGAAAAATTCTGTCTCTTCAGAGAGAAAGGGGAAATATAGTCCATCTAGGCAGGAGAGCATCAAAATAAGCAGGAGGTTCTTAGTCCCAGCATAGCTCAAGTCTTTACTCAGTAAGCCGGCTTGATAGTAGGCCACCAAGAAGGAACCCAAAACCAGACAAAGTCAAAATCCTGGGAACACTGGGGCAACACAGAGGACTGGGTTGGAAAGAAACCACTGCAAAGGCAAAGACTGGATATAAATGAAGAAACGAACTTCTGCATAAGCAACACCTTAGCAAGCAATAAGCCAGGGAACCCTAAGAACAAAGCTCAACCCTCAAAATGAACAAAAAGGAAAAGAACACTAACCATAGAAATCTATTATTCAGATAGGTATGACAAAAATGCCATCTCAGAAGAAGAAAGCAGTGTTAAATTGCCTACATGTGAAGTCTCAATGAGAGTTTGAATTGATCTCTATCCAAAGCCCCATGGAAGAGCTTAAAAAAAATTTTAAAAAACAAAGAAGAGGGGGAGAAGAAAAATGGGGGAAAAAAAAGAAATGAGATCCATGCAGGAGAATTATGAAAAATTTACTGAAGAAATCAAATTCTTTAAAAGTAAAAATGATGAACTGCAAGAAGAATACAACTGATTAAAAATAAAATTAACCAACTGACAAAGGAAATTTAAAAGCTAACTGAAGAAAATAAAGCCATAAAATTTAGAATTGGAAAAATGGAAAGAAATGACTTGATGAGACACCAAGATTCCATCAAACAAAACCAAAAGGCTAAAAAAAATGGTTTTAAGAAAAACAAACAACCTGGAAAATAGATCCAGGAGAGATAATTTATAAATTATTTTTCTACTAAAAAGCCTCAATCAAAAAAGGAAACTGAAAAATATCTTTCTGAAAATTATCATGGAAAAATGCCTTAATATCCTAGAAGACAAAATCATTTTTGAAAGAATCCACAAAACACTTCCAGAAAGAGACTCCAGAATAAAAACTCCAAGGGATATTAAAGCCAAATTTCATAAACTTCAGCTTAAGGAAAATATACTGCAAGTAGTAAAAAAAAAGCAATTTAAATATCTAGGAAGCACAATCAGACCTATAAGCATCAGCAGTAAATGTCCAGAGAGACAGGACTATGATATTCAGGTGGGCAAAGGATCTTGGATTACAATCAAGAATTTACTACCCTATGAAATTCAGTATACTTTTAAGGAAAAAACATGAATTTTTTGATGAAGCAGAAGACCTCCAAAATTTTCTGATTAAAAAAAAAAACAGAACCGAACAGAAAATTTGATCTCCAAATATGATTCAACGTAAAAGTGTAAGTAGAAAGAAAAAAATGCTAGTCAAGAACATCATACTATATATAGTCCTAAAAGGGAACATAATACTTGTAACTCTTGAGAACTGCATTTCTCTTAGGATATTCAAAAGAAACATAGTGATAAAGAAGTTATAAGTATAAGACCACAAAAATATTGAACTTTTAATGAATACCTTAGCTAATGGGGTTAAATATAGTTGCAGGGATTGTATTTAAAGGATCTGGGTATAAATGCATCATGAAGCAATATTGATTATGTGGGATACATTTTCTATTGGGAGAGAGTACTTAGAGATTCTATGTATAATTAAATCATGTTATGATCTTACTCTACTAGATACTTTAGTTAAGGAGTATTGTATTACAATAGGAATACAGGAAAAGAGTATAATTAGAAGGGCTCTAAATAAATAGATTAGGAAGTAATCTTGACTTATTCCAAACTTTAGTTAACAGGGGTTGTAGTGCTCTAGCTCTCTTACAGGGAGAGAGGGAGAGACGATGCCTGATATTTTAGTTAAGGAGAGTTATAGTACTATGACTAGACTGCTAGAGAAACAAAAGGAGAGTGTACTTAGAGGGACTTGACTTGAATAGATCATGAAGCAATTTTGCTTTGCTTGATACTTTGGCTGCAATTACAGGGAATGTGTTTGGGGTGGGGGGTATATATGGTTCCATAAATGATTTGGTTTTGCATTATGTTTTGTTTCATGAGGATTGTGTGTCCATGCAAGGTTCTTGAAAAGAAGGTGAACCATAAATTGACTATAATTTGATGCTATTTATGATTCTTGAGAGGCATATTTCTAATGGGACAAAAGAGGGGAGTGTATTTGATGAATATGAAGCAATGTTGTTTATCAGTCAGTCAATCAATCAACCATAAATAAACATACTTCTACAGAGACAGATAAAAGTAGTATAAGATGTGAAAAGAAGAATTATACAAGGGGAAGGTTAGACACAAAGACCTATTATAGTAGAGGGGGAAAAAGGTGGTGTGAACATTGAGTAAATCTTCCTTTCAATGATTTGGCCCATAGAGGGGATAACATATATTCCCAATTGGATTTAAAAATCTATCCCAGTCTATAAGGAAATGGAAAGGGTGTAGGTAGAAAGGGAAAGAAGGGAAAGTAAAAACAAAAATAAAGTTAAAATTAAAAAGAAAATATAAAGAGGAAAGAAAGCAAAACATTGGTAGGAGGGATAAGGGGAAAGAAAAAAGTGTAAAAGGGAAAAGATTGCATGGAGAGAAATACAGAGTTAACAATCTTACTTGTAAATGTAAATCAGATGAACTCTCCCATAAACCAAAAAAGGAAAACTGAATGGATTAAAAACCAGAATCCTACAATATGTTTTTAAAAGAAAGACATTTGAAGTAGAGAAATACACACAGGGTAAAGGTAAAAGGCAAAAGCAAAATATATTATGCTTCAATATAAGTAAAAACATCAGGAGTAGCCATCCTGATCTCAAACAAAAACAAAAACAAAAAGATCTTATTTAAAGGTATAAGGAAGGATACTACATCTTCTTAACAGGTACCATAGGTAATGGAACAATTTCATTATCAAACATATATACATCAAGTGACATGCAAATTCTTATCAGAGAGTCTAAACAAATTATAAGGAGTAAAACCATAACCTCTCTCAGAATTAGAGAAATCGGGGCAGCTAGGTGGCACAGTGGATAAAGCACCAGCCCTGGAGTCAGGAGTACCCGGGTTCAAATCCGGTCTCAGACACTTAATAATTACGTAACTGTGTAGCCTTGGGCAAGACACTTAACCCCATTTGCCTTGCAAAAGCCTAAAGAAAATAATTAGAGAAATCTATCTACAAAATAAATAAGTAGGAAATTAAAAGAGTGAATAGAATCTTAGAAAACTTAGATATCATGGTTCTCTGGAGAAAGCTGAATGAGAATAGAAAGGAATAAACCTTTTGCTGTGAAGTACATGTCATCTATGCCAAAACTGACCATGTACTAGGAAATAAAAAACCTAAAATCAAATGCAGAAAGGCAGAAATCTTAAATGCATGCTTTTCAGATCATGATACAATAAAAATTACATTTAATAAAGGGTTATGGAGATAAACCAAAAGTGAATTGGAACTATATAACCTAATTTTAAAGAATGAGTAGATCACATAACAAATTACAGAAATAATCAACAATTTCATCCAAAACAATGACAATAATAAGACATCACATCAAAATTTATGAAATGCAACCAAAATCAGTTTTAGGGGAAATTTTACATTTCTAAATGCTTATATGAATAATATAGACAAAGGGAAGAAAAATGAATTGGGCATTCAAGAAGCAAAATTTTTACTCTTTGCATATGATATGATATACTGAGAGTAGCCAAGAAAATCATCTACTTTGACAAAATGACAAATTCAGCAAAGTTGGAGGATATAAAATAAACTCACAAAAATCATCAGCATTTCTACATATGAACAACAAAGTTCAAGGGCAATAGATAGAAAAATTTTATTTAAAGTGACTATAGTCAATATAAAATATATGGGAATCTACCTTCCAAGACAAATCCCCAAATTATGTGAACATAATTACAAAATACTTTTCACATAAACAAGTCAGATCTAAACAACTGGAAATATGTTATTTGTTCATGGTTAGAACAAGCTAATATAATAAAAATGACAAATTTACCCAAATAGAATATCTTATTCATTGCCATAACAAACTACTTATACAGGGCTATGAAAAAATAGTCACAAAATTCATCTATAGCAAAAAAAAGAAGAATATCAAGGGAACTGATAGGAAAAAAATGTAAAGGAAGGTAGCCTAGCTTCATCAGATCTAAAACTATATTTATAAAGTGGCAGTTATAAAAACTGCCTGGTACTGGTTCAGAAATAGAGTAATGAACCAGTGGATTAGAGTAGGTTTAAAAGAAGTAGTAGTAAATTAAATTAAATTACTATAGTAATCTACTGTTTGACAAACCAAAAAAACATTAGATTCTTGGATAAGAACTCACTATTTGACAAAAATTGTTGGTAAAACTGGAAAATAGTATGGTAAAATCTATACATAGAATCATATCTTACACCTTAGTCCAAACTAAGGTCAAAATAGGTACAGGATTTATATATAATAGATGATACCAAAGACCAGTAAAGACATCAAGAAATACTCTGTTTAATCTATGGAAAAGGGAGAAATTTATGATTAAATAAGAAAAAGCAAACATTATAAATTACAAAATATATTATTTTGACCATATTATATCAAAAATGTTTGCACTAATAATACCAGTGCAGACAAGATTATAAAGAAAACAGAAAGCTGGGAAACAAGGATGATAAAGGATTCATTTCTAAAATATATAGAGAATTGAATCAAATTTAATGAATATAAATCATTATACATTTGATAAAGGATCTGAACAAGTAGTTTTCAAATGAAGAAATAAAAGTTCTATATAGTCATTTGAAAAAATGCTCCAAATCATTAGGGATTAGAGAAATACAAATTTTAAAAAAATTATGTGGTACTATCTCTCACCTTTCTGATTGGCTAAGCTGACACAAAAGAAAAATGATCAGTTTTGGAGAGGATGTGAGAAAACTCGAACATTAATGCATTATTAATGGAGCAGAGCTGTTAATTTATTTTACAGTCCTAGAGAAAAATCTAGAACTTGTCCCAAAGAACAACAAAACTGATCATACCCTTTGACCTGCCAATACCAATGCTAGGCCTATGTCAAAAGGAAATCCTAAAAAATGGGGGAAAATCTCTCATACTAAAAAATATTTATAGTAGCTCTTTTTGTAGTGGCAAAGAATTGTAAATTGAGGGGATGTCCATCAATTGAAGAATGGTTAAAGAAATTATGGCATTTGAATATTATGGAGTACTATGAGAAATCATGAGTGATCAAACTTTAGAGAAGTATGGAAAGAATCACATGAGATGATGCTGAGTAAAGTTGTTAGAACAAAGAGAACAAAGTACATATTAATAGAAACTCTGTGAGATGATCAACCATGATGGATGCAGCTTCTCTCAGCAGCTCAGAGATCAAGGACAACCCTGAGACACAATTCCATCCATATCCAAAGGAAAAATCCATGGAATCTGAATGTATACTATGTTCACTTTTTAAAAACTTCTTAGATTTTCCTTCCTATTTCATGATTCTCTTTCCTTTCCCTTAGTTCTAATTCCTCTTACACAAAATGACTAATATGTAAATATGTTAAATATAAATGCACATGTTCAATTTTTACCAGACTGTTTACTCTCATAAGGAGGGGAAAGGGAAGAGAGGGTAACAGAAAAAATATATAACTCTTGTATTTGCAAATGGAAGAATGTTGAAAAACTGCCATGGCATGTAATTGGAAAAATAAGATAAAAGTTCAATTAAAACAAAGTTAATGTGATTTGAGCTGACATGAAGAGAGGCATAGCATGTAGGAATACAGAATTAGTAGCTCCTCTGAGTTCTGCCTTTTTCTAATTTATGTGCAATTTTGTATTCATTAAGTGACAGCAAGCCTTAAAAAGGACATTGGTAAATCAGAACTGTCTATAAGAAAGCAAATAAATATGATAAACTGAATTAGATTCTTATTGTTTTTTGCAAGGCAAATGGGATTTAGTGGCTTGCCCAAGACCACACAGCTAGGTAATTATTAAGTGTCTGAGATCAGATTTGAACCCAGGTACTCCTGACTCCAAGGCCGGTGCTTTATCTACTACACCACCTAGCCACCCCTAAATTAGATTCTTATTATATGAGGAATTGTTGTGGAAGTTTTGCCTGATTACTCTAGTTGAGGGAACATTCAGGAGGGCCAGGTTAACTATCTTCAGGCATTTGATGGACTATTGTATGTGGGGAGGGGGCTTAGAATTATTCAGTTTTGCACTACAGATTAAAAATAGTAGCAATGTGTGGAAACTAAAAAGATGTCAGCTTAGCCTTAAGATCAGCAAAAAATTCCTGACTACTTGAGCTATAGAAAATTAGTTGCAAAAGTCTATAAAGATAGTTTTCTTATGTTGAAGGCATTCAAACAGAGACTTGATTAATTTTTTGGGGGGTTGGTTAAAGACTCCCCTTCTAGGGAGTCCCTACACATGTGGATTGGACAATATTACCAGTTAGGCCTTATCAGATCTCAAATTTTCTGAGTTTAGGAAGGCTGTAGAATATTTCCAAAGATGAACTATGCAAGAAGTACTATATATATATTATGAAAAGGTTAAGGGAGCGGACTTATGATTTCAACAGTACATAGAATTGTCTAGTAATAAAATGTCCTCTGCTTATGTGGGTCAACACTTTCTCTTCAACTTATCATCTTAACCATTTCCCTTGAGTGCTGAGAGCTTAAGTCTAGGAGCAAAGGGAAGGATGTATCAGACGTGAGAATAAAGAATATGATTTTGTAACTAAATGATTGGAAAAGTACTTAGATCAATTATGAATACCTCCATTTATCCAGGCATAGTCTTTATTTTGAGCTTCAATATCATATATCAACACCTGCCTTATGGACCTTTAAAACTTGATATTCCATAGACAGCTCATGCTCAATGTATCAAAAGCAGAACTTATATTCTTCCCAAACCAAAATCATATATACAGATGTTTGTGTATTATCAATAGTGTGTGTGTATATCTATGTCTGTTTTCTTGTATATCCCTATGTGTATACATTACATATAGTCAGATGCCACCATTTTCCATTCATTCACCTCGGCATGTTTCATATTATCTCCAATTTCTCAATTTTATTCACCTCACTTTTCATATCAATTGCCCAAACTAGTTTGTCATCTAATCTTTCTCACTTGCTTCTTTTTCTTTTGCTCTTGTAACCATTAGCCTCCACATACTCATCATAGCGTACTATTGAAATAACCTTCAAGTTGGTTTCTATTCTTCAAGTCTAACCCCTTCTCATTGTATCACTATTGTAGCTCTGTTGGTTAATTTCTCAAAGCACAGATCTAAACATCTCAGCATTCCATTACATATATATGCATGTGTATATGTGTAGGCATGTATATACACTTAAAACTATCATTATCTTGTATGCATGTGTGTTCATCTATGCATATGTGCATACACAAATTTGTGAAAATATATTTATACATCTATGTTTGACTTCAATAAATTCAATAGTGAATTGCCAATGTTTCAGTTTTATGTTTTTCTGTTATTGTGTTTTTGGTATTTAATTTGAATTTAAAGTACTTTACAACATGACTCCATCCTATCTCTTCAAAGTTTTTACACATTAATCTTCCACATCATACTTCCCACCCCAATACTCCTTGTTTCCACTCTCACTATTCGGTTCAGTCAATCTAGGCTTCATAGGATTATTGTCTCTAATATAAATATGGGTTTATATCAATTCCTCATAGATATTGTATGTTTAGTTTTACCAGAAATTTATCTTAAACCATAATTTTTATTCTTATTCTGTATTAATCATTCTGTTTCTATAAAGTGTGGCAAGGGAGAAATGGGAATTTGTCATGTTTATTTGACACCTACCAATGTATGATATTTTGCTAAGCACTTTAAAAATATTGGACCCTCGAGGCAGCATTGCAAACTAAGTGCTTTTAAGTCTATTTTTACCAAAAAGGACATGGAAATAAACAGGTTAAATGACTTACCCACTATCACACATCAAATAATTATATGATGCCACATTTGAGCTCAGATCTTCCTAGATTCCTTCTTTTTATTCTTTTGTAATAGGAAATAACAATTTTATCTTTATATTATCTCTTATCTTCTTTCTGATATTCTATTCTTACCCATAAATTTCCAGGAGAGAAATAGTTTTGCAATCTTTTCTCACTTTTAGAATGGCTTCTGGCCTATAAATCACCTGGTTTATTCTTTTTATGGGGCATTGCATGTATGCTTTCTGGCTTAAGATTTTCATCATCCTCATCATGAATTTTTATTATTAATTAGTTAGTGAAATACTTTTCATTTCCACAATAAATCCAATCAAATAATTTCTCCCTTAAGAATTTGTGCTATTTAGTTTAGCAAATTACTTCTAGATGCTGCTTATCTTACCTATTTCAATGATTTATTTTTTCATTTTTCAATGAATACCAAATAATTTAAATACATATTTATTGAGATGGAAATTCTTGACTCTTGTCATTCATGTCTTTTTTTGCATTATTTCTTTGCCATTCTTAATTTTTTGTTTCTCCATTTGTATTTTAGTATTATTTGGTTTAATCCCTTTCATAATTTGTTTGGCATGGGACTAAATTTGTAGTTTAATTTGGGTACATTGTCATTTTTATGTCACCAGCATTTAACATGGAACCCAGCATGTTGTAGTATCTAATAAATGGTTGGAAACATGATGTGATAGAGTATAGTCTAGACATGATAAAGACTTGAACTAGAGTTAACTCCTGGGGAGTTAGAATTAAAATACTACATAAAATATTGTGGAGGTAGAATAATAAAGACTTGGGAATTAATTGGATATGGGGCATGAGATAGAATGAAGAGCTTAAAAAAACCCCATTTATGAAGTTTGTGAAAGAATGTTGCATTTAGATACTGAAGAGGGAGAGTTAAGAAGGGGGCTGAGTTTGGATGTAAAGATAATAAATTCCATTTTGGATATGTTGGCCCTGAGTGGTCCATTTGACATAATGATTGAGATGCGCAGAAGACATTTGATACTACTAGATGATAGTTCAGGAAAAGAGATGAGAGTTAGGTATATTTATGATGCTAGTTTCCACATATACTATATAAAACTAATTTGGAAAGATAGGATGGAAATAGATTGTAAAAGACTTTAAATCCAACCAGAGCAGCTTATCTATTATTCTAGGAAATAATAGAGTCACTAAGGCTTCTTGAGCAAGAGAGTGGCATCTATCTTCATAGAACTAATAAGTGAACCCATAAAGTAGTGAAATTTCCAAAAAAAAAGTTTAGAAATCAAAGAAAAAAATGGACCAAGACAGAACTTGGTCCCACACATTGTTGGTAGAACATGAATGATGGTTTTACAAAGGAAGCTATGAAGTTTTAATCACAGAGATAAGACGGAAACAGAAAAGCATAGTTACAAAACTTCAGGGATAGAAGGATAGAGACTGGTGAGCAATGTCAGATGTAATAGAGAAATAAACTAGAATATATACTGACAAAAGATCACTGGATTTAATTATTAAGAAATAGTTTCTGACAAGAAGTCAGATGGCTAGGGGTTTAGAATTGAATTTAAAATGAGGTTAAAGAGACAATGAGAGTAGATGACTTTTTTTTCAGGTATTTGCAAGGCAAATGGGGTTAGGCGGCTTACCCAAGGCCACACAGCTAGTTAATTATTAAGTGTCTGAGGCTAGATTTGAACTCATGTACTCCTGACTCCAGGACCAATGCTCTATATCCACTGTGCCACCTAGCCACCCCTAGAGAGTAGATGACTTTTACTGGACTTTGACTATTAAAGGGGAGAGAAATGTGAGAATTTAATCTGGGTGCATGATGGTAGAGTCGAACATTTTTGGGGGAAGGATAAGAGAAACTTAGACATGTTTGTATTTAGTTTGAGAGAAAATATTCAAAAATGAAGGATTATAGGGATTTCCAAAGGATAAAGGTCCTGTAGGAAGCAAAAGAGTTTGGCATAATGGAGGACTGGTGTTGGCAAAGTAAAGGATTACTATCTCCAAGCCTGGAGTATATAGAGACCATCCATTCCAAACTGTCTCATTTTACAGATGACGAATCTATGGTTTGAGAAGTTGTGATTAACAAAAAAACCATATATACAGCATGTAGAAAAGCCAGAATTTGTAGCAAAACATCAGACTACATATTCAATAAACTTTTCATTGCATTATACTGCCATAAACATTTCACATTAATCATGTTGATTTTACTATTCCCATGTATCATATTTTTCAATTTCCCTACTTTGGCTCATGCTATTCATTTTACCTTCCCCAAATTATCTGCTTTCTACATTTTATGAATAATCAGTTGTAGGTTAGGATTTTTTCCTCCCCCACCAAAAAAAAGAAAAGCTAAAAATGACAAAGACTTGTTAGAATATTTGTTGAGGTTTTTGTTTTTCAGAGAACTGAAGAGTGAGGCAAGCAATATACAAATAAAAGAAGATACAAATAAATACAATATACCATCTATATACTCAACAAGCTTAGAATCTAACATTTATTCAGTCTCTTAAAAGGAGATAACAAGTTCTTATAGAAAAGTTAGTGTCCTTAATTTGGAAGCAAAAATTTTTTTTATGTTGGACAGATTAAAAGATTAATGGGTTTGTGATGTATTTGTAAACATATACATGTATAGAGGGCTCAAGAATAAATTGTTTTCCCAAAGTTAATCAAAAGTATTCAAAAATATTTATATTAAAGAAAGTATTAAAACTTGTTGATAAATTATAATGATTCCTATGAGTCTGTTTTGTCTCTGTGATCTCACTCCTATGGTTGTTCATGTACCCCAAGTTGCTTTTTCTTTCTTTTCTTGCTTCCCTCAATCCAACTCCCTGATGGAAAGACAGATACGGGGAGTTCTTAGTAACACACACACACACACACACACACACACACACACACATACACACACACATATATATATGTACATATACACACATATATATAGTATATTTATTTTTTACATCCTTTTATTTTTAAATTTTTAGTTTCAAATTTTTTCCCCATCTTCAAACCCCCCTTCATTGAGAAGGCAGGAAAAATACTATTAATTATTCATATGAAATCATGTTGAATATTTACATATCAAACAAATTATGAAAAAAGCAAAGAAAATCGAGGAAGTGAGAAAATCTGTTTCAATTTGCTTTAAAAGGTCATTAGTTCTCTCTCCAGAAGTGGAGAACATTTTTTTTAAAAACGGTCCTTCTGGAATTGTTTTGGAAGTCAAGTCTTTCACAGTTGATTATCATTGTAACTTTGCTATTACTGTGCACAATGATATCCTAGTTCTCATTCATATTACATTGGTTCATATGAATTTCATCGTACTTTTTTTTTCCTGAAACCAACAACCCATCATTTCTTCAATGCAATCATGTGCCACAACTAGCAGCCAGGTCCCAACTGATGATCATCACCTTTATTTCCAATTATTTGCCACCACAGAAAGAGCAGCTATAATTATTTTTGTACATATAGGTCATTTTTCTTTTTATAATTTTAGAACCCTTTATATATCATTCCAAATTGTTCTCCAAATGGTTGGATCAGTTCATTACTTCATCAGCAATTCATTAGTATACTTATTTCCACATCATCATTTCCCTCCAGCATTCATCATTACTATAGATATGAGGTGGCACCTCAGAGTTCTTTAAATTTTCATTTATCTAATCAACAATGATTAAAGATATTTTTTCATTTGGTTATATGTATGGGTATATATATATAAATATATAACTTTGATTTCTTCTGGAAACTACTTGTTTATATCTTTTGATTACTTATCAGTTGGAGAATGACTCATTGTTTTTATAAATTTGACTGAGTTCTATTATATATATATATATATATATATATATATATATATATATATATGAAAAATGAGGTCTTTATCAGGGAAACTTCCTGTAAATTTTTCATCATGTTTCATTGTCTATGATTTCCTTCAGAAAAATGTAATTTCCCTGATTAATCTTTCAATTAGAAACATTTTTGCTTTTGCATTATCTAAGATTATGAATGGTACTGATGCAGAGAAAACTGGACTTGGAAGTGATGAGATCAGTTGGAGACAAACTTTGTACATCTTTTGTTCACATTGCAAAGGGAATCTTCCTTTATCATCTAATTTAGGCTACCTTCAACCTGATTTGGGTTGTATTCTCTTTTGGTGGGGCAGCCAGGGAGCACAGGTCCTAGAAGCCCATCCAAAAGAGACCCCTCTCCAAGAAGCAAAATCTCCAATGAGGGACTTGGGTCATGCCCAGGTCACCACCCCTTCCTATGAACTCTGGGAGAGAAGGGGGTAGGTGGCCTCTTTGACCTTCCAGTATCCTGTGGAACTATGGCCAGTTGCTCTGGCCAAAATTTAATCAGCAATACACATGGTCTTCTCTTAAAACTCTTTCTAAATTTTCCATCCCTTTCTTAATATGCTGTAACTTCCTTTATTAATTTTCTATTTTCTTTCCAAAAACCTGCATTCCCAAGTGTGAGTTACAATTCCTCATGGGGAAAAACTGAACCCAAGAAAGAAATCAGCTGCCACAGTACCACTACTTTTTTGTTAACTCCTGCTGAAGTTGAGATTCTGCTCCAGTCACTTATTTTAAATATTTCTGTGTCTTTTTATTTCAAATGTGTTTCTTGTATACAACATTCTAGATTGTAATTCATTCTGCTAACCACATCAGTTTTATGGAAAAGCTCATCTATTAAGTTGTCTGTTATGATTACTGATTATGTATTTTCTTCCATTCCATTTTTTCTTCTCTCTTCATCTTCATCTTCTTCTTCTTCTCCTCCTCCTTCTCCTCCTTCTTCCTCTCTTTCTCTCTCCCTGACTCTGCTAAAAAGTGGATATTGCATCTAATCCCTGTATCTTTTAATAATTCTTCCTTTGATCATACTTCCCCTTTCCCTTTTTATTGTATCCTTTTCCATGTCTGGGTAAGTTAACTGTGTATATACAACTAATTATATTATATAAATTCTTCACTCTTTGAACCAATTCTGATGAGAGTTATGTACAATCATTACCCATACCCTACAGACTATTTTCTCCTTTACTATAAAAACTTTTCTCTCTGTGTCTCTTTTTTGTGAAGAAACTTCCCTATCTCCTCTTTCCTTACCTTTCCCCTTCTCCTAGTTCATTCCTCTTTCTCACCCCTTAATTTTTTGGCAGATGATTTATTCCTTTACCCTTTGTCTCTATAAACCTCAGCTGTTCTAATAATGAAAACTTTCTTAGGAGTTACATTTATTATTTTTCCCTATAGGAATATGAATAGTTTAAGAATATTAAGTTACTCCCTCCTGGTCTGTAAATGACCACAAGTTTACCCCTCTGCCATGGGGCTGAGATGGGGGGGGCTGCTGTTTTATGGGGGGCCTAGACTGGTATCAGGATCTGAATGTGGTAAGAGCCCCAGAGTCCTGTTCCAGGGATAGAGGACAGATCTCGGAAGTCTCTCTCCACTCACCTACCTAGGCTGAGCACTCAAGCCTGGGGGCTCCTGCTTTACCTTCTCCTCCTGCTTCCTTTTCCTGGATCTGGGCTGCCACATCAGGCTGCTCACTGAGTGCCCTGAGGGCTGGGCTTCACATGCTTGCTCAAGCAGAGGCCCCCCACTGATCTTCCAAGTTGTGCCCAGTACTCTCCAGGGTGTAGGTCAGGAAACTGCCCCTGCTTCCATGAGCCTGTCTCCCAGTGTCCTGCAGCTGCCTCCTGGAGGCTGAAATTCCTTCACTCTGGCAGTTGCCCCTCTAACCCTGTGGAGATGAGCCTTTCTGCTCTTTTCTAGGTTACCTTGGGCTGGAGAACTGCCTCATTAAATCCCTCTGTGGGTTCTGTCCCTCAAAAGTTTAGTTAGAGTCCTTGTTTTATAAGTTTTCAGAGAGAGAACCTAAGAGAGACTTTTCTCCTGTCACCTGAGATTCTTGTGGGAGAGAAGGTCTCTCAATAATACTCAAAAGTTCAGGAAGCACCCCAAAACCATGCACAGGCTGGGGAAATGAGTAAACAGAAAAAAAAGAGTAACACCACTGAGAAATACTTTGTCTATGATCCCAAGAAGGATCAAAATACTCAGTCAGAAGATGAAGTTCAAGCTCATGCCTCTAAAGATTACAAGAAAAATGGAAATTGGGCTCAGGCTATGACAGAGATCAAAAAAAAATTGAAAATCAAGGGAGGGAGATAGAAGAAAAATTGGGAAAATAAATGAGAGAGATGAAGGAAAAACATGAAAAAGTCAGCAGCTTAGTCAAGGAGATCCAAAAAATTGTTGAAGAAAACAGCATGTTAAAAACCAGTTTAGGCCAAATGGATAAAACAGTTCAAAAACTTATTGAGGAAAAGAATGCTTTAAAGAGCAGAATTGGCCAGATGGGAAAAAAAAGATAAGAAAGCTCTCTGAGGGGTGGCTAGGTGGCGCAGTGGATAAAGCACTGGCCCTGGAGTCAGGAGTAACCTAGGTTCGAATCTGGTCTCAGATACTTAATAATTACCTAGCTGTGTGTTCTTGGGCAAGCCACTTAACCCCATTTGCCTTGCAAAAACCTAAAAAAAAACAAAAACAAAAACAAGAAAGCTCTCTGAGAAAAATAAATCCTTCAGATCTAGAATGGAGCTGAAGGAAGCTGCTGACTTTATGAGAAGTCAGGACACGATAACTGAAAACCAAAAGAATGAAAAATTAGAAGAAAATGTGAAACATCTCATTGAAAAAACAACTGATCTGGAAAAAAAATTCAGGAAAGATAATTTAAAAAATTATTGGAATACCTGAAAGTCATTATCAGGAAAAGAGCCTTGACATCATTTTAAAAGAATATCTACAGGAAAATTGCCAGATAGCCTAGAAGCAGAGGGCAAAATAGAAATGGAGAGAATCCACCGATTTCCCCTAGAAAGAGATCCAAAAAAACCAACCCCCAGTAATATTATAGCCAAGTTCCAGAAGTCTCAAGCCAAAGAGAAAATATTACAAGCAGCCAGAAGGACACAATTCAAATTTCACGGAGCTGCAGTCAGGATCACATAGGACTTAACAGTAACTACATTAAAGGCTCATAGGACTTGGAATATAATATTCCGGAAGACAAAAGAGCTCAGAATGCAACCTAGAATCAACTACCCAGCAAAATTGAACATCTTCCAGGGAAAAAATGGACTTTCACTGAATCAGGGGAATTTCAAATGTTCCTGTTGGAATGACTAGAGCTGAACAGAAAGTTTGATCTTCAAGTACAAGACTCAGGTGAAGCATAGAGAGTCAGGAGAAGGGCAAATGTGAGGGACTTAATGATGATGAACTCTATGTAGTCCACCATAGAAAAATGATACTGTTAATACTTAAAGGAAACTTCTCATTTAATAAAACAGATAGAAGGAGCTTTTATGGATGAAGCACAAGAGAGAGCTGAGTTTGAAGATATAATATATTGTAAAAATAGAGTCAATGGCTAAAAGGGAAATGTAATGGGAGTAAGAAAAAGGAGGGGTAGAATAGGCTACGATATTTCATATAATAAGTTTTTTTTATTATTACAATGAGCTATTGCAATGATATGGAGGGGGGGAGGTGAGGGGGAATGAGGAAAGCTTGGTTTTCATCAGAGGTGGCTCAGCGAGGAAACAGCATATATCCTCAATGGGGTATAGACATCTAGAATAAGAAGGAGAGAATAGGGACAGGGGGATGGGGGAATGTGAGTGATGGAAGAGAGGGTGGACCATGGGTGATAGTGGTTAGATATAACGCATTTTCTTTTTTACTTCTTGAAAGGGGCTGGGATTGGATGGCCTGTCTGGGACCACAGGGCCTTAGGGGTGCTAGGTGGGCTCAGGGCCTCTTGGCTCCAGGGCTAGTAATTAGTCTGCTGTGCCACTCAGCTACCCTACAGCACATTTAAGAAGAGGGACAGAGTGAAAGGAGAGAGAAAACATAGTGTATGGTAGTGGGGAAGTACGAATGGAGGGAGTTATGCTCAGCAATGGCAACAGTGGAAAATTATGGAAGTAGCTTTTGTGATGGACTTATCCCAAAGAATGTGATCCACCTGCAACAGAGCTGGTGGTGTTGGAACACAGACTGAAACACATTTATTGTTGTTGTTGTTGTTGCTGTTGTTGTTGTTGTTGTTGTTATTGTTATTTGGCGGGGAGGTTGTGGGGTGAATGTGATTGGATGGCTTGTCTGGGATTTCACAGCTAGGCAATCCTTGGGTGTGGAGGCCAGATTTGGACCTTAGTGCTCCTGACTCCAGGGCTGGTGCTCTGTTCACTGTGCCATGTGGCTACCCCTACTACTACTACTACTACTACTACTACTACTACTACTACTACTACTACTACTACTACTATCATCATCATTTTATTTTATTTTGGTTTTTTTGTTTGTTTTTTTGCAGGGCAGTGGGGTTGAGCTGGCTTGCCCAGGGTCTCACAGCTGGGTGATTGTTGGATGTCTGGGGCCAGGTATAGGCTCCAGTGCTCCTGGTTGTAGGGCTGGTGCTCCATCCAATGTGCAACTTAGTTGCCCCTATTATTATTTTTTTATTTTAATTTTAATTTTTTCCTCTTTATTGCACATGAGGGTCTATATTTTTTGGAAGAAGGGGTATTATGTTTACTCTTAAACAAGAATTTTATAATAATGTATAAAAAACATCATTTATACAAAAATAAAATAAATATAAATAAAAAAACAAAAAAAGAATATTAAGTTCCTTATGCTTTTTCTTTCATGTTTATATTATGTTGCTTTTCTTGAATCTTCTATTTGAATATATTGCTTTCTCTTCATCTCTGGTATTTTCATCAAAAATGCTTAGAAGTCTTCTAATTCATTTAATATACATATAGGTTTATGTCTTTAAGCAGGGGATTGATGTATTTTTTCAATTTCTCTTTTACCCTCAGGATCGAAGATAATGGGAGTGTTTTCATTGATAATTTATTTTTCATGATTTTTTTTATTGTTTCTTGATGTCTCATGGAGTCATTAGCTTCCATTTGTGCAAGTCTGCTTTTTAGAAATTTCTTCAAAGACATTTTGTACCTATTTTCATCATTTTACCAATTCTGCTTTTTGATATATTTATTTATTTATTTGGTTTTTGCAAGGCACTGGGGTAAAGTGACTTGCCCAAGGTCACCTGAGCTCAGATTTGAACTCAGGTCCTCCTGACTCCAGGGCCAGTGCTCTATCCACTGTGCCACCTAGCTGCCCCCAATTCTGCTTTTTAAGGAGTTGTTTTCTTCTTCTTTTCTCATTTAGCATATTCCGTTTTTTAAGGAGTTCTTTTTTGTCAATATTTTCTCTGCATGTTTTACCAAGCTGTTAACTGTCTTTTCATTATTTTCTTGCATCACTCATTCTTTTTCACATTTTTTCCTTTATTACTTTATCTCATTAATTCTTCTGGGAGTTTTTGTTGAGCTTGGGTCCAATTAGCATTTTTCTTGGGGCTTTGTAACTCGTTCCACATTGTTATCTGCTCATAGGCTATTTCTTGATTTTTGAGCTTGATTTTGAGCCTAAAGAATGAAACAAACCTCTATGTATTCATACTTTAAACAAGTGAGATTAGATCTACAATTATTTACTAGGTAATATCAATAACTGGAACCATAGCTCTTAGTCTAAGTGCATATAAAGCTCTTCATCATACTATATGACATTGGATTCATCCCCTGAAAGAGAATCATTTAAGATGGAAGAGCATACCTTAGTTTTCCCCTCCTTGACTCCCTTGTCCCCCCCCGCCCCAGTGACGGAGAAATACCTCATGAGTTTCAAAGGGTTTTTTAAAGAGGTTTTAGATTTTATAATTTGTGATATATTCCATGTAGCATCCCAGAATGACTGACACAATATAAATATTCCAAGACAAGTCCATGCTGAACATAATGAATCAATTCAAAAAATCTTTATCATGGCTTCAAATAACTTTCTTAGCACTCAACTAAGGGGAATAAAAAGACTTCAAGTTACTAGGAACTATGAGTTACCTACCTCTTTAACACATTTCTTCTCCAATTTCCACTAACTTCTTTAGCGTGAGATATATTTTTGAAAGGATGATTTTTATAAATTGTTGTAAGTCCTTTCTGAAAGTTTAATAAATCTGCCTTGTTGCTTGATTTTACTGATGATTAAATAAATTTATTGGTGGGAGCTTATAAACCACAATACTCCAATCCCTTAGGGCTGTCCCTAGATGTTGAAGTGAGTAGAAGCAAAGTGAGTCATAATTAGAAAAAATTACTCCAGAACATGTTACATATGTGAGTGTTTAATTTGTTAGTTGGCAAAGAAGTATCTCTCTTTAGTAAAGAAGCTCCTTCAGAGTAGGGACTGTTTATTTGTTTTTGGTTTAATTTGTTTGTTCCCTTTTTTGAATCTTCATGTTTAGCTTAATATTGGGCTTATAAAAATAACAAATTCTTGCTAATTGATTTTTAAATTATATTATTGTAGAGAGCCAAAATATTTTTAAATTTTTTTTAGGTTTTTGCAAGGCAAATGGGGTTATGTGGCTTACCCAGGGCCACACAGCTAGTTAATTATTAAGTATCTGAGGCCAGATTTGAGCTCAGGTACTCCTGACTCCAGGGCTGGTGCTCTATCCACTGCTCCACCTAGCTGCCCCTAATATTTTTTTAAATTTTAAATTTCTTTTTAAAAAAAATAGACATATCTCTTCATTCTTGTCCTCTCTTCTTAAGAATTAAGAATCACAAGCCATTAGAAATCTTAAGATAAAGGAGTTCCTAAGTAAATATTTGGTTTACATAATAGTTCAGCCACAAGTCCCAAGGGAGATTTATCATAGATTTATATTACATGAACACAGAGTATAAAGGTCATGGCTATCACTATCTTTCCCACTCAGAGAAGATAGTTTGCTTATGAAATCTTTTTTCAAGAAGTACAAAGTAAATGTAGATTGTCAAATTCTGGTCATTTTAGTGGAGTGGAAACCATAATGATCTTAGAATCAGCAGAACCTTGATCAGAGTTTCAGCTCTGATATTTTCTGGTTGAGTGATCCCAAATAAGTAATTTCAACTCTAGCTATTCATTCATTTATCTATAAGACGTGATAATAATTCATATCTTGTTTACCTTAATCCAGAAAGTCCCCTGATGTTGAACTAGTCAGATAAACAATGATTTTAAAACTTCTGAAGTAATAGCATTATCATCTCATAATACTCTAAAAGGGACATTGACTGAGAGATATAGAACATGCTCAAAAGCAAAATTGATAAATTAATAGAAAATAATCTTGACTAAGAATGAAAAGTCTAGATATTTAAAAGGATGGAACTATACAGGTTATTCTCTGATGAATTAATTAGCAAGTTACCTGTATAGTCCCATTATTTTAAATATTTTAAAATAAAAACAAAAAAAAGATGGAAGCCAGGAATGTATAATTAATTTATTCAGGACTTCCTTAGGACAGTAAAATCATAGCTTAGTCCATATCAAATTTCCTCTTTGGAATAAAGATATTACAACCATAAATGATACACCCAATTGCAAGGAAAAATTTTTGAAAGGTTGAAAGAATAAAAATGGAGAACTCTTCAGTTACTATGCTCCTGTCTTTTTATACAAGGTAAATCATTCTGGGATTAAAGATGAAGCAAAAGAAAATAAGAATAAATTGAGGTCAAAATGGATTAAAAAAAATAAGAAAGCATTTCATTTATTCAAGTCTCTAAAATGAGAGAAATTATAGCTTAGGATGCTCACAGTCCTTTCATATATGAGTGAAAAATTTTGGACAACTATGCAGAAATATTTAACTTATCCTTTCTCTAAGATAAGTCCATAAACTTCATTGTATGACACACTGAAATACAGGTAAAAATAGGAGGAATATTACTGAAAAAAAATCAGAAAGCAAAAACTCTAATGGGATGGCAATACTTTTAATCATTTCGTTTTGGGTGCATTAAAAGATTCCTTGATTTTAGGAAAAAATATGCATGGCAGAGAAGAAAGGCACCAGAATTAGAGGTAGAGGACTATACTTTGAATTCTAGATCTGTGTCCTTACGAACTTGAGCAGAGATGCCAAATTTGAGCAATCAAAACTCACAATTGAAGAGTAAATTTAGTTGGGAAATGTTTTAAAAAATAAATTAAAATTCAATACGTCATGGATCATGTTAATTTGAAGTTTGCTGAGTCAAAATCAAGCCAAAGAGTATTCTTTCATACTTAAACTTCAGATCATTGATTTTTAGTAAGTCACATCCTCTCTGGACCTCAGCTTCCTCATAGGGAAAATGAATAACTTGAACTAGATGATTTCTTAAGACTAATTCATGTCTGGTTTTATGATCAAGTTAATTATTTACTACATCAGCTTTTTGGTATAAGTAGATGTCACATAAAATATCTTATTTCTCTTTTCCAATCCATTCACTATCTACTGATTAGTCATAGAAGCAATATTTTATTTGAGGGAGGGAGGAAAAATGAGAGGTTAAGTCCACACTAGGTAATTAATGTGTGCACCTTGTAAATTGCACTGGAACAGATATATGAAAATAAGGAAGGAAGGAAAAGAAACGGTCTGACTTCATATTTGATTTCAAGATCACATGAAGAAAGAGAATGTTGGGCTTTAGAGATTGAAAGAATCTAAAAGATTCTACATCCCTCTTCAAACCCTTCATTTTATAGTTTAAATAAAAAAATCTAAGTTCCCTAAATAGATTAAGTGACTGCCTAAAATAATAGAATAGGATTCAGACTTGGGCCTGATAAAACCAGAGCTCATACTTCACCATGCTATCTCCCTAGAGGAATATTATTAAGTGATCTTGGTGCAGTTCAAACATGGGAGCATAATTCCCCCCAACTATTTAATGCATTATTAATTTGGATATTTCACATTCTTATCCATTTCCTTTAAGTTGTCATTTTTTGGCACGCAATTGTGTAGATTAGGAGTTTTTTTAATTGATATTTTATTTTTGAAGATACAAGTTTTTTCAACATTCATCTTTATACATATGCATATTTTAGGTTACATAATTTCCTTCCTCTCTCCCTTCATACTCCCTCCCCAATGGCATAGTCAGGTGAATATTGTACATACACATTGTACATGTTAAACATGCTTTCAGATTAGTCATTTTCACTATAAGAAATTAGGCTTAAGGGAAATAAATATATAGAAATTTTTTAAAAAAATGAATGTAGTGAGGCGACTAGGCTGCGCAGTGGATAGAGCACCAGCCCTGGAGTCAGGAGTACCTGAGTTCAAATCTGGCCTCAGATGTTTAATAATTATCTATCTGTGTGGCCTTGGGCTACTTAACCCCAATGTCTTGCAAAAACATAAAAAAAAAGTGAATGAAGTGTTCATCAAATTTTGAAGGGCTTTTTGTTTATTTTGGTTTTGGTTTTTCTTCCTCTGCATTGTTTATAGAAGGTCTAATAAGGCTGCCTAAGCTCTCTGAACAGCTGAGAGGAATTGCTTCCATCAGGGTTGATCAACTCACAATGTCATTAATATGAGGAACATTCTCCTAGTTCTGGTCCATTCACTTAGCATAACATCCTACAATTCATTCTATGCTTTTCTGGAGTCCAATAATTTATGATTTCTTATAGAACAACAGTTTTCCATAACCTTCATATACCATAACTTTGTTCAACCATCCCCCAATTGATGGGCATCCCCTCAATTTCCAAATCTTTTCTACTACAAAAAGAATTATGGGGAATATTTTGGTTCATGTAGGACTTTTCCCATTTTTTAATGATTTCTTCTGGATATAGGCCTAGTATTAGAATTGCTAGGTCAAAGGGTATGACTAGTTTTATTGCTCTTTGGGCATAGTTCCATACTGCTCTCCAGAATGGTTAGATTACTTCACAACTCCACTAGCAATGCAATAATGTCCCAATCCTCCCACAACTTCTTCAACACTGACTATTTTCCCTTTTTGTCATCTTAGTCAGTCTGATAGATGAATACCTCATAGTTGTTTTAATTTGCATTTCTCTAATCATTAACCATTTGGAGTATTTTTATATGATTATATATAGCTTTAATTTATTCATTTGAAAATTGTCCTCTCATATCCTTTGACCATTTATCAATTGGTAAATGACTTGTAATCTTAAAATTTTGATGCAATTTTCTCTATATTTTAGAGATGAGACCTTTATCAGAACCCCTAGCAGTGAAAATTGTTTCCCAGATTTTTGCTTTCCTTCTAATTCTGGCAACATTGATTTTATTAGTGAAAAAATTTGTTTAATTTAATATAGTCAAAATCAGCCTTCTTGCTATTTATAATGTACTCTATTTCTTGCTTGGTCATAAATTTCTCCCCTTTCCATAGATCTGATAGAGAATTACTTGGTCAATTAATTTATTTATAGTGCCACCCTTTATCCTGTACTCAATTTGACACTATTTTGGTTTACAGTGTGAGATGTGGGTCTATGCCTAGTTATTGCCATTCCATTTTCCAGTTTTATGGGAGAATAATTTTTAAAAATAATAACATAAAACCATCCATATATGTTCTCGGTACCAGCAGAGTCCCTGGAATTCTGGAACATCAAGAACAAAAAATGTATTTCATCTTTAGGGCCTCTAATTCTTTATTAAAAAGTCTTCTCTCCAATCTCTCTTTCCCCTAATATCTCTTCCTATCCATTGTCCAGCAAATATTCTTGCCAACTATTTGTTCTGCTCTGAATAATTTAGTGTCTTTTCCTGAGACCTTGAACAAAAAACCTGAACCATTGGGAAGATTTTGTATTAGTCTTTGCATCTTCTTAAACCTGGATCTCATTCTCTTCCCAGGGTTAAAGTTAAGCAGTGCTATCAAAGACATGGGACAGAGGGAGAAAAAGAAAAGCAATAGACAGGAGGGCTGAGTATACTCCGTTGGGGATTGAGGGAGATAAAAAGGAATAATTAAGACATGGTATATTTCTTTATTCAGTTAACAGTCTGGAAGGTATAGAAAGATAAAACGAAATAAGAAATAAATGCAAAAACTAGATCAATATCAGTATGATTGAAGAAGAGGTTATTGATACCTGATATAATATGATCATTGGACCTATAGAACTGGTGCTCAGATATGAAAAGTCAAAAAAAGAAATCATCCTAAGGTTGCAACTTAGTTTATTGATTAATCAAAATGCCAAAATGCCAATTATAGAGAAAGGAACATATGAAGGGAAAACATTTATTTTTTTGGTGAGGGGGAGAAGATAACTAGTTCATTTTATGATGCAGTAGTTTTTAAAGTTATAGTGAGACCTAATTATAACCATATATTCTTAATTATCAATCTGATGGATGAGGACCCTAGGATAGTATGAAGTTATTATTATTATTATTATGGGTCAAACGTTAAAAAGAAATTTATTTGCTTCAAAAATTTAAATATATTGGGGAGAGGTAATGAGTGTTGGTATACTGAACAATCTGACTCTGAGTTCTGTCATGCTTAGAGGTAGATGGCATGATACTTCTGTGATATGGAGGTTGGAAGGGAATATGGGTCCTGGAAGAGTGTGCTAATAAACCAAAACATACTACCTGCTTTCCACGGATGTTGGTATAGGGGCAAGGCAAAGAAGAAAGGAGATAACAACTAAAGGCTCCTTTATACAGCAACCATACATATGCGTTCATTGCAACCAGAAACATTCTTTTCTTCTCTACATTTCCATCTCTCTTCATTGTGCAATTCTATATGACTGCAGGATAAGGCAGGAGAAGAGGTGACTTTCAATAAAACAAAGAAATGATTATTACTTTTTAGTTTAAAATAGAAAAATTGGATAGAGATATGATGCTATAGGTATGCCAGAGTCAATATTTACCTCCTTGAAGTGACTGATGTCCCACCCTTCCCATTTCAACTACTGAATATAAGTTATGCTATATAACCCACTGGTCTAACAAAACATTGGGGGATGCCAACATTGAACAATCAATGAAGTGTGCAATTAAGAAAGACAGAAAAAGAATAGTTAGGGAGTTAGTAGGACAATCAGATTGTGATGCACAGAAGTCTAGAGAAGAAACAGTGATCAGAAGGTTGCAGTGGTCAAATAAGTTCATCAAATATTTTATGCCTGGTATATGTAAGCTTCTGGGTTACATTTGCTTTGTACAGCACAAAAACCAAACTGTCCCTGTTCTGAAAAAATGTTTACATTGTGGTGGGGGGAGGATGGAGGATACAACATATACAATTATAAGAAAGTAAAATTTCAGTAAAGAAATAAAATATGGAAAAATTAGAATATTTGAAAAAGTTTTCCAAGAGAGTACCTAAGCAGAGCCCTGAAAGGAACTAAGATTTCAAAGAGTCAAAATAGCAAAGGGAAAGCATTATAGCCTTAGAGGGAGAACTATTGAAAGCACAGAAATATATTGATATAATATTAAGTCCTGAGAATTAATGCTCCATAAATTTGCCTGAAATATAGTTTCTGACTTAGATTAGACCAACACCTCACACCCTATACCAAGATAAGATCAAAATAGATACAGAATTTAGACATAAAAAACAACATTATAAGCAAACTAGAAGATCAAGGACTAGTTTACCTGTCAGATCTATGGAAAGGGGAGCAGTTTATGACCAAGGAAGAGATAGGGAACAATACTAAAAACAAACTAGATGATTTTAATTACCTTAAATTAAAAATATTTTGCACAGACAAAACCATTGTAACCAAGATCAAAAGAAATGTAGCAAACTGGGAAACAATTTTTACAACTAGTATTTTTGACAGAGGACTCAATTCTAAAATATACAGAGAACTGAGTCAATTTTTTTAAAAAAAAAACAAGCTATTCCCCAATTGACAAAGGATACACAAAGGCAATTTACAGTTGAGAAAACCAAAGCTATCCATAGTCATTTGAAAAAATTGCTCTAAATTATTACTTATTATTGAAATACAAATTAAAGCATCTCTGAGGTACCACCTCACACCTCTCAGACTGACCAATATGACCAGAAAGTACAATGATAAGTGTTGGAAGGGATGTGGGAAATCTGGGATACTAATACATTGTTGGTGGAGCAGTGAACTCATCCAACCTTTCTGGAGAGCAATTTGGAATTACTCCCGAAAGGCAACAAAAATGTGCATACCCTTTGATCCAGCAATACCACTACTGGGTCTATACCCTAAAGAGATGATGAAAAAAGGTAAAAAACTCACTTGTACAGAAATATTCATAGCAGTCCTGTTTGTGGTGGTAAAGAATTGGAAATCAAGTAAATGGCCTTCAATTGGGGAATAGCTTAACAAACTGTGGTATATATGTGCCATGGAACATTATTTCTCTATTAGAAACCAGGAGGGATGGGAATTCATGGAAACTTGGAATGATTTGGTCCTTGAAGGAAAAAAAAACTAGGTCCAGTAGGAATTAGTATATTATTTTTTAAAAAGGAGGAGGAGATTGGAATTAACATTGAGAAATGCTGAGTTGCAGAAAAGGCTTCCGCATGATATATTGCCTTAATCACTATAAAGTGGAAGTTGATTTGATCTTGGCATGGAGGATGGAGAGGTAGTTATGGAATTAAAGAAGATTAAAAAACTTGGAATAATCACTGTGAACAATGAAATGTAGAATAAATAATTAGATGACAAGTTTCTAAACAACAATACAAACTCAGCTAAGGTTATAGACACATAAAAAGTGACAGATGGTGGTCCTACATTATTATTTAGTACAATTCATCCACTTTAGGTCTATAAATTACTAAGGGAAATTCTACAAATTGAATATGCATCTCTACAACTTTCACTCATTGCTTGAATTCAGATAAGTAATCTGGGGATTCAGTTCTTTCATCCAAATTCTAAAATAGGATTGTTTCTAGGCCCATTACCATTTGACTACCACCCCTATGAATTTGCCCCAATTTTTGAATGCCCTTGAAATTAAATTACATGTGGTATCCTACAGTGAATAGTGACCTTCAATTGCACAATTAGTATAGTCCTAACAGAATGGAAGCAGATTATCTCACTCTAGAGATATTTCTAAAAATCCTAAAATCAAGGAATTTTTTGATTGTTTGAATCTTATAGAGAGTCTTGAAATCTGTTGTTTTTCTTCTTGATATTGGCCTTGAGATTTTGTAGGCACAGGAATCTCAGGCTGTGGAACTTTCTTTGCTAGTGCAGATGTGCATATAGGTATCACCTCCACAGCTTATAGTCTTAGTGATTTACCTGAGCAACTTAACTAAAGTTAATTTTTTTTAGGTTTTTGCAAGGCAAATGGGGTTAAGTGGTTTGCCCAAGGCCACACAGCTAGGTAATCATTAAGTGTCTGAGTCTGGATTTGAACTCAGGTCCTCCTGACTCTAGGGCCGGTACTCTCCACTGCACCACCTAGCGACCCCTAAAATTAATTTTTTTTTGTCACAGTTCATATAGCTGCTTTATGTCAGATGCAGGGCCTGAAACCAGGCCTTCATAACTCCAAGAGCAATTTTCTGCCCATCTATCTATACTACATATTGGTGATTAAATTGCAGTTCATTAAACTGTCAAGCATTTTTGTACTCATTTTTCTTTGATTGTATACTTTTACTTGTTCACTTGATTATTCTAAACATAAAATTTTACATTATTGAATCAATTTCTTAGATTCATTAATTAAGAATCAATTCAAGGGGCAGCTAGGTAGCGCAGTGGATAGAGCACCGGCCCTGGAATCAGGAGGACCTGAGTTCAAATCCAGCCTCAGACACTTAATAATTACCTAGCTGTATGGCCTTGGGCATGCCACTTAACCCCATTTATTGCAAAAATATACCTAAAAAAGCATCAGTTCAAGAAATAATTATAAGGTAGAGTTTTTCTTCATATTGGAAAGGAAGAATAATAATTTCTATTCAGAGCATGGAACTGGAGGAACAGGAATTCAATGCATTCCTGGCTAAGTACATTTACATTGGGGGAATTAAATCTAATTTTCTGACTTATTCTATCAACTGATAATTTGTAGGATTGCTAAAGTACTATGACCATAGTGATCTATAGACTCAGCTAGAAATATTCTCTCCTTGTGTCTACAATAGTTTTTATAGCTATCCATCAATTCAGTCATTGATATTCATCATCAATTGATATTCAGAAATTCTTGTGGGATTACAAATCTAAACACAGTTCATAACAAAAAGGAGTAATGCTTTATATCTATGACTAATATATTAGTTATGGAAAATATGCCTCTCAACAGAAATTGACTTATAAATTCAAAAGTCCAATAATCACATTTTACAAATAAAGAAATTAGATGAAATATGATTTTAAGAGACAATGGAGAGTAGGAGACATGGAAGGCAATAATGTTATGATACTTTTGAGGAAATTTAGATTTAGTTTGAAATCAGGAAGTTGGCACATTCATGTCTTGTCATATCATATTAATGATCAGTTTCAGTCCTCCCTGTTCTCAATGTATGACATTAGTTGAAATACTAATACCATCATTTATCCTATGTTATAATTCTGAAGAAAACTCTATCAAAGTAAAATATAAATATTATGCTGAAGGATAATAGGTATTGCTAAAGTTGCATTCAAGTAACTTACCCAAGATTACACAATGAATGAATTAAACACTGATGAAACCATATTCTAGGAAAGATGTCCTTTAGAAAGCTCTTAATTTAGTTTCAAACTCTTTTCTCTAATACTGTGAAATAAGTAATTCGCCACAATTGTTAGTTTCTAAAGCACAATTTTGTGATTCTCATATTAGTGGAAGACAAGTAACCACTCTAAGGATATTTTTCTTCTTGGAAATGTGCCTAGAAATAACAGTGACAAAATCAATCTTATCATATTTCTCTGTTTTGATTTAAAAAAAAATGTTGGTGAAACCTCATCTGTTTGGATGATGCAAGAAGCTATGACCTTGACTTTGTTTTGAACATAATCAACCTCTTTCTCTGGGGGATCTGTATTAATGGCAGCTCATCAGTTTTCCTCAAAACCTTAGAGACTTTCTGAATTTGGGGACTTCCTTTCGTGACTTAAGAAAAATTGCAATTTGCACTAAACTGGATTTCTTAAATGCAGTCTGAATACTTCAGAAGAGCTAAAGAACTATCTGTTCAGCCTCTTGAGATGGAAAAAAAGTTCTTCAAGGTACTCAAGAGATAGTAATATGAGAGAGACTACTTTTATTCATCTGATCAACCTTATTTGTTAAACTTCAATTATGCATAGCATAGTACTAAAGTGTTATAAGAAATGAGAGAGAATATTAATATGGACAATGCACAGTCCCTGCCCACAACAGAACAATAAATCATATAAATGTCAAATAATAGAATAGGGGATATTTAATCTAGAGAAAATATATTGTATTTGAGAACATGATCCCTATTTCTGAATATAGTTTAGCTGAGGACACATAAATATTTAAATAAATCTATAAGACCACAGTACAAGCAATACTATATCATCTGCAATACTCCCTTATTCATGGTATGAGTTTCGTGGGAAAAATTATTTTTCATCTCCTTACATGTGGGTCATTGTTTTAGACTTTAACTATGAGGATCTTGGCAACTTAGAAAAGTCAGGGAATTCAAGTCTCCTGACTCTCATTTAACCAGTACTTTTCTATTGTCCTGATCTCCTTATGGGTTCGTTGAAATAGAATGAAGATTTACAAAATGGAAATGGAAATTGATGAATGGAGAGGTAAGAATATTAGAAGCACCATCCATCTGTATGCTGAAACCTCTAAGTATAAGGACAAGAGTTAGAATAGAAAGGAACACTAGGTGAGATGCCAAACTCACTGATAAAGAAAGACACTATGTAAGGTGCTGTTTTTCTATATAACAAAGCTAAGTTGTAGTACCATGCATATAGATTTGGTCTCAGTCAAGAAGACTTGGGTTCTAAAGGACTACTTTGGATTCCCTTTGATCCAGCAATAAAACTACTGACTGTATCCCATAGAGATCATGAAAAGGGGAAAGGATATATATGTGCAAAATATTTGTAGCAGCTCTTTTTGTCATGGCAGAGAATTGGAAATTGTGAGTATGATGCATTAATTGGGGAATGATTCAACAAGTTGTGGTAAATGAATATAATGAAACACTATTGCTCAGTAAAAAAATGACAAATGGACAGATTTCAGAAAAAAAAGAAATAATCCTGGAAATGTATGAACAGTTGTGATTGTTGAATGAAGTGAACACCCAGGAGAATATTGTTCAGCAATATTATGTGATGATCAATCTTATGTGACAGCAATATTATGCAGCGATCTATAGTGATAGACCTATTTCTTCTCAGCAATATAGTGATCAAAAACAATTCCAAAGGACTTTGGAAGGAGCATGCTATCCACAATCAGACAAAGAACCATGGAATCTGAATGCAGATCAAAGCATACTATTTTCATTTTAATTATTTTGTTTTTCCCCCTTCTTGTGGATTTTCCCTTTTGTTCTAATTCTGCTTTCACAGTATGACTAATACGGAAAAGTGTTTAGCACAATTCTACATGCATAAAAAAGGAAGACTTTGGTTCAAATTCTGTATCTGACATGTACTAGCAGCAAGGACCATAGCAATTATTTCTTCTTTGAGGACCAGACCCACATATAAATCTCTAAGACAATAATTTGCTGATCTATATTGGAAGATGGAGTTCTGTTCTGTGAGTTTTTAACACTGACGAAATCACAGTACTAATCCAAAAACAAGTAAAAAGAGAGTCTGAGTTATTATTTTTCTTGTTATTATGAACAAAATAATAATACAAACATTTTGCTAATAATTATTTATTGATTGTAGGAAAATTCAATGAATGGAAAACTCTGGAAGCAAGATAAAGCATTTCCTTAACTTAGTTTCTGTACATTAAGTGATAATCTCTGATACTTTTCATCTAATGATTTTACATCATCTATGTGAGGATATGTGTGTGTGTGTGTGTGTGTGTGTGTATAGATTTACATATATAACACCCTTGCAGGCTATCTTAATTGTTATCTATTTTTCATTTAGCAAATTAAGGTATCCCAATATTCTTAAGTATCATAGGATAAAAATGAATGAAAAATGAATTAATAAAATAATTATAAATAGAAAAAATTTAAAATGAATTAAAATAGCAAAAAGAGCATATATGAAGAATTTAGTATGTTCTGGGCACTGTGCTAAGTAAATGAGATACAATTACAATTTTGGTTCTCTAGGTTATAAGAAACATAAGAGAATGGTAGACAAAGAATGTAGTGTTTGGAGTCTCACAGTAATGATGAGTTGATGCATAAGACAATTTGCATACATTTTCTGGGAACTATTGAAAGTTATGCTGACTCAGTGACCCATTGTTCCCAGACCTGGTTGTTATTCAATGCTAGGGAAAACATCATCCAGTCAGCAGCTATTTTATTACCTGCAATTTAGCATGGACTCCTTCCTACCTATGATATTTGTACCCATCTATTAAATATCAGATTTAAGCAATTGGTCAGGAACTGAGATACAATGGCCCATCCCCCCTTACTAAGGTAAATTTTTCAATTTATTTTTATCTAATTACAAAAATTATCAGTAAAAGCTGACTCCATTTTGAAATACTGATCTTTAGTGATCAATCTGTCAATGTATTGCTCGCTAGATACATTTTGACAAATTCTTCTTTCTCTTTGCCCTGTTTTGCCTCATTAAATAGGATGAAAGCACAAATAAAAACAATTCCTTTTAACAAAACTATAACAGTACAGTAGTAGAGATTGTTGACTGAGATCTGGTAGATAAAGAGAAGCAAATATGGGCAGCCAATTGGTAAGAGACTAAAGTGGATAACTAGATGGGTTATAAATGTTGATTAAAAAGTCTTTACCAATTTCCATAAACATTTAAATTCTATTTTAGAGACAATTTTGAATCTTTAACTTTCATCTTAGATTATATAATTTGTGCAGTAATCCTTATCTGTAGAATAAGGGAATAGATGATTTTTAAAGTTCCTTACCAGTCTATATATTATGATTTAAAATTTCTTTTCTGTATACTTGCTGTGTATTCAGTAATACTGCTAGCCTTAGGCCTGTAGGGATATGATATTTACTGGAATATTACTTATCCCCTTTGCTCCTATAGACTTGCTGCTAAACAAAGGTGAAGGAAATTGTGTGGCTGTTCTAACTGGGTTCATTACAATCTATGCTATATACCCTTAAACAGAACTTCACTATTGCTGGATAATCCTACTCTATCTCTCTATTCCCCTCACTCTCCTACTTTCCACAGTGGCTCTTTCAAACCTATTCACTACCCCAAATTTCCATGGCACCTCCTTCCTCCAATCTCTCAGTTAAGAACCTTGCCTCATATTTTACAGAAAAAAAAGTTATCATTCATGATAGCTCCCTTTTTCTCAACTCCTTTCACTTAGATGCCTTCTGTCCCTATCTTCACCGTTCTCAAACTTGTTGAGGTGGCTTTTCTTTTTACCAAGGCTAACTCCTCCACTTTATCAAGCAATCACATTCCACCCCATCTTCTCCAACAGATTTCCCCTTCTATTATCTCTACTCTATCACTTATTTCCAATATCTCCCTGACTACTGAGTCATCCGTCTGCTGCCTAGAAACATGCCCTTATCTCCCTCATTCTGAGGCTGGGGAATAAACAAACCTCACTAGATCCTTTCATCCCTGCTAACTATCATCCTATATTTTTTATATTTGTCACAAAATTCTTGAAAAGGTCATCTAAAACATTTTTTCCTCTTCTTTCATTGTCTTCTTTTTTATTTTTTTTTTTGTTTTTGTAAGGCAAATGGGGTTAAGTGGCTTGCCAAAGGCCACACAGCTAGGTAATTATTAAGTGTCTGAGACTGGATTTGAATCCTGGTACTCCTGACTACAGGACCAGTGCTTTATCCACTGCCCCACCTAGCCACCCCTTTTCATTGTTTTCTGGATTCCAACATTATAATATGGCCAGAGCTGCTCTAACCAAATTCATTAATTTATTAGTTGCCAAATCCAATGGCCTCTTCTCATTCCTCCTTCTCTTCTACTCTGCAGATTTTGTCTTCCTTGATATTTTCTTCTGGTTCTCCTCCCACATATCAGAGTACTGCTCCAGATCATGCTCTCTAATTGAAAATGGTTTCAAGGGTTATGTCCTGCATCCTCTTCTGTTTTCTCTCTCTCCCTCTCTATACTGCTTTATTTGGTGATCTCAATATCATCTCAGTGCTGACAATTCTCACATCTACCTATCCTGCCACAGCCTTTCTGTTGACCTCCATTCTCTCAGAACCAAGTGCCTTTCAGATAGCTTAAACTGAGTGTCCAGGAGATATTTTGAACAAGACCCAAATGGATCTCATTATCTTTTCTCCAAACCTTCTTACATTCTCCCTTCCCTAATGAAGAAAGCAACATCAGACCCCAATCTTGGAGTCACCCTGATTCCTCACTATCTCTCAACCCACCCTTCACCTTACCCATCCCCTTATTTGCTTTCAGGATTTGAGATTTTACCTCTGCCACATCTATCTCTCCCCTAGCAGGCCCTTATCAGCTCATATCTAAACTATTATGATAATCTACTAGGATTCTGCCTGCCTCAAATATCTTCCCATTCTAAGCCATCTCCATTAAGCCAACAAAGTAATGTTACTAAAAATTGTCTCTGATGGTGTCACATATACTCCTATTGCAGCCAGGATCAAATAGAAAACCCTGTACTTGCCATCAAAACCCTTCATAATCTGCCTCCCCTCCTTCTAACGTTCCAATCTTCTTGCACTTTTCTCCAGGACAAATTCTCTTTTATCTGGCAATATTGGCCCCCTTACTGTTCCATAAACAATATACTCATCTTAGTTCAAGTAATTTTCTCTGACTGTTCCCCATGCATGGAATGACTTTGCCCTTCAACCCTATCATTTTCCCTGGTTTCCTATAAGTTCTAGTCAAAATTCCTACATTTTAAGAAGACTTTTTCAACTCTTTAATGCTAGAGCCTTCCTTCTGTTTATTTTATTTTTCTTCTGCATGTAGCTTGTCTGTATAAATTTGTTTGCATATTGTTTCTCCTATTACAATGTGAATTTTATGAGGATAAGAATTATCCTCATAAACCTTCTGTTTATACTCCTGTGTATTAGCACAGTACTTAACATATATAGCAGGCATTTAATTTAATAGGGGGAATTTTAATTGATGAATAAGTATTTGCCATCAATGAAATGGATGGAATTTTTAAGATGCTGCTTTTACTTGATTTCCCCTCCTACCATTATCCCATAATGGTGACAGCTGGACTCAAATGGCATAGTAGTTAATAATAATAACTAACATTTATCACTTACTATGTGCCAGTTACTATGTCAAGTTCCATACATTTATATATTTTGATCATTACAACAACCCTGGTAGGTAAGTATTATTATTTTTATACCCATTTCACATATTAGCCTAGTGTAACAAACAATTGTTATAAGACTTGTTCAGGGTCTCTCAATCAGGTCATCTATGAGGGTAGAATTGGACTCAGATGTTCCTGCCTCTGGGCTCAGTACTCTTTCCATTATACCACCTAGCTATCTGAGAAAAAAAAAAAACTAACCTGAGAGTAAAATTAAAATACCACTTAGAGAAAGATAATAAGTGAACAAATTTAAAGTTTCTCAGTAAGTTCAACTCTCATTAAATTTTCTAACTAGATTTGATTGAGCAAATTTCTTCATTTTTCTAAATTTCAATTTCTTCATCTATAAAAAATATGTAATACTTTTATTCTTCTAAACTAGATGAGTTCTAAAGTCCCCTGCATTTCTGAGCAAAGGGAGAAGAACCAGGAGAAAATTGTACCCACTGACAATAACATTGTGAGTTGATCAGCCTTCAAGGATGCAACTCCTCTCAGTGATTCAGAGAGCTAGGACAACCCTAGGAAATTGAATATGAACAATGCTATTCCCATCCAGAGGAAGAAAAACAAAACAAAACAAAACAAAAATCTTACAGAATCTGAATAAACGCTGTATTCACTTTAAAAAACCATTTCTTATATATTTCTTTCCTATATCAGAGTTTTCTTTCTTTTCTCCTTGATACTAATTCTTCATACCAAAAATGACTAATCTGTAAACATATTAAAACATAAATGTTTGTGTAGAATATTATGTACAACATTCACCTGACTGTTCAGTGCTGAGGGGAGAGTAGGAAGGGAGGGTGGAAATAAATTATGTAACTTAAAAATATGAATGTGGATGAATGTTGAAAAACTTTCATAACAAGTAATTGAAAAAATAAAATATCAATTGAAAAAAATAAAGTGCCCTGCATTATCCCAAATTTTACATTGGACTAGCTTGTTTTACATTTGGAGTTGCAAATTAAATTTGAGTCATGTCTCTATTTCAAAAGTCTTCTTGTGTTCGGTTCACTCATGGCTCAGTTCTTAGAGGTGCAGAACAAAACAGCATAAAATCCAGTCACGTAGATTTTTTGTTCACTTCTTACTGGCTATCGTTTTCCAGATACTTTGTGAAGGTAAAAAACCCATGCAGGCAGGTTTTCATATGCCTCTTTGTCTTATCGCAGCAAAGTAAGACATATTACCTCTTTCTGTTAATGAACTCATTTTCCTTTTTCAGATACAAAACCAAAAATAAGTGACTACCCTCTCTCTTTAAATTTCAAACTGCCCCAAAACCCACTGAAGAAGTTGCCAGTATGCATCTCAAGTCATCTGATGATTTTTTCACCTATCAATAAAATTTTCTTTTATTCTCCTAACAACTGCAGCTAGCTAAGTCTAAAAGTTTTTGAAAAGATTTGTTAGTGTGAATATTATTTACATCTGACAAGAATACTCAACATCCTGGCTAGAAGTTTTAAGTTCCCTCCACATCTGTTCATGGAAGAGTTTAATCCTTTCCCACCAATCAGGATCTTCAAATTATTTGAATATCATCAAAAATAGATTTTAAGTTCTATACTGTGAGTGCCTGACAAGCAGTAAGAAAAGTTTGTCATTAAAACCCTCCTCTTATCGCTTTCACAATGAGCTGTCTTCCATTGGCCAAGCCAGGTTACCTGTTTGAGACAAAATCAGTTTGTAATCTGAGCAAGTTTCTCTGAAATGGATTGCTTTCTGAGCCTTCCAATTTTTGTTTCAAAAACCCCATGGCTCTGTTCAATATACCATATGGATGCAAGGCATCACATTAACCTCCCAAACAAGTTTTGTCGGTGACACTTGCATGCTCTGGTTAACATCAAATGACCAGACAAAATATCAGATAATGAGGTCTCTGAGCTGTCAATATGCTGGATGGCATCCAAGTCAGCTTCTTTAGAACTCTGAGCTCACAGTCCTACTTGTGGGAGGAGGGAGATGTTAGCAATACACCTGAACCAACTGCTGTAAGATGACCTCAGCTGGCTCAGGCTGCAAAGAAAATGGGCAAAGGAGATAATTTTTGAATACAGTAAAGCTCAAATTATTGCAGGAGCTTGCCACCAACTTGGATGGAAATGGAAACAACAAAGAGATCAACATTTCTAAGGAGTCAGAAAAAAAAGGCTAAATTTGAGTAATGTCACTATTTCTGTACCTGAAGTAAAAAAGACAGAGTAGAAAAAGTCATAAGCCTGAAATTGGAAACACAGGTTGTGTCAGGCACTTAACCACAAGGCTCTGAGGCAAAGAATTCAGAAAGCATTGCTTTGCCTTTGATTTACTGAATGGGGAGAAAAATAAAGGGGAAGTGAGAGGATTTTCTTGGGCAATAGTTTTGCCTGTGACCAAACCCAGTCACCAAAAGCAGGTTACAGTATCCCTTAATGTGACCATCACTGGCATTTCAGGTACTCCATTGACTTTGAAACTGGGTAAAAGGAAAGTTATTTCCTCCTGGATGAACACAGCAGATCACTGTTCTTTTAATAGGAGTTGTTGTTGTTGGTCTTCATAGCCAGACAAAAGGAAGATTTTGACAGAAAGCAGAAGCACCCAGTATGCTGCAATTGGTAACAGGTGAGAGGCCAGGTGGCTGAAATCTTCCAGACTGAAAAGCTGCCGGAAAGGTGACTTTGAAAGTGAGTGGTGGAAAGAGGTTTAACATTTCAATTTCTTGGTTTATTATAATTATAAAGGCACAAAGGGTATGAGTATGTGGAAAAATCTGTCTTCAGTGGTGGAAAATGGGAATAAATTAAACAGAATTGTAAATATTGCCCACAAATATGAAGATCATATATACACATACATATAGACACAGGTGTGGATATATACTTTTGTCTAATTATACCTTTGCATATACATACATATATGCATACATACATACCTGCATGCAGAGAGAAATAGAGCCTTGTCAAATAGAGAGCCCTTGTCTTTGGAATAAGGAAGGATTGAGTTCAACTCATTTTTCCAAGAAAATATTGAGCACATGATCCTGGATAAATCCTTTCTTCTCTCAATACTGAATATAACTAGCAGCCTATCAGCTACAGAACAGATATTGATCTAGAAATCTACATTGGTATAAAGAATTCTATATAAACTTGCCTAATTCAAAGAAATGCAAGATAATCCCTTCTTTTAAGAAACTGAAGTTCTAATGTTGGGAATACACATATTAAAGCTTTCAGCTTCTTGAAAAGTCTTTCTGGTTCTTAGAGTAATAAAGACAAAATATAGCGCATATTTCCTAATGTCACAATAATAAAATAATATGTTTCAGGTATTCATCATTTAAAAGACTGCAAACAAGGCTAGTTTTTGCATGTAAGGTACTGATATTCTGATCTGCTTTGGGCTTACCTACACATCCAAAGGTTAGTCAGAGATTGCTATTGGCAGGTAAGATGCATAGTTGACCACTTCTTAAAAAGAACTGTACATCTCAAAGATTTTTGAAAGAGCCAAGTTAGAAGCAAGGCTATTGGTGTTAAGAGGCATTATTATTTCTAGGACTCTTGGCCTTACTCTCCAGGGACACTGGATTGGGTGGAATTGGTTTGACCAGCTTGGCATATATGACATCTTTTTCCTACCTCAAATTGTCTTTTGTATTTTGGTACCTCAATGACCTGCTCCATTGATAGCCATTGAAGCAATAGGTTGAGTCTAAACAATTATTTAAATGTTTGTGTTGGATTCAGAAAGAAAATGTTTAACATTTTATTTTCTTTATTTGTATTCATTAATTTTTTTAATTAGCCAAGTTGTTAACACAAGCACAATAAGAAGAACATTTGGGTTAAAATAGTTTGGACAAAGAGTTCATCAGTTCTGACTGTGGAGAGAAAGCACTTTTTTCCATTATGGATACTTTATAATGATCTTGGATTATTACCTTGATTAGAGAAACTAAGACTTTCATAACTGATCATCCTTGCAATATTACTTTAAATGTGTGCAATATCTTCCTGGCTCAATTTAGTTCACTTCACATGAGTATATATATATATATATACACACACACACACACACACACATATATATATATATTCCCAAGTTTTGCTATTTCTCATTGAAACCAGGCTGCTAATCATTTTTTATAGAACAATAATATTCTATCTTTTATGATTTGCCCTTTTTCTTTTTCTCCCGAAGATATGGTTAAGCATTTTATTTACTTTTCTGTTAATCTTAGTAATTTGTATTTTAGTAAGTATTCATTATTCATTCCTTTCACTTAGATTGAATTTACTGACATATAATTGAGTAAAATAACTTTAAAATTATTTTTTCATCTTCATTGTTATATATACCCATTTTATTTTTGGTACTTGTACTCTGGATATTTTTTATTTTCTTAAAAATTAAAAAGTAGTTTATTTTATTTTTCTTCCTAAAAGAAGCTCCTAGTTTTATTTATTAGTTTAATTTTTTTCTCTTTCAGTTTTATTAATCTCTCCTTTGATTTTTAGGATTTCTATTTTGGTTTTTAATAGGGGATTTTTAACTTGTTCTTTAAAAATTATATGCCCAATACACTAATCTGTTCTATTTTATTGACATGCAGATTTAGAGATATATATTTTTTCTAAATATTTCTATGACTGCATCCCACTAATTATGGTATATTATTTTATCATCATTTTCTTTTCTTTTTTGTTTTTTTGGTTTTTGCAAGGCAATGGGGTTAAGTGGCTTGCCCAAGACCACAGAGCTAGGTAATTATTAAGTGTTTGAAGCTGCATTTAAACTCAGGTACTCCTGACTCCAGGGCCAGTGCTCTATCCACTGCATTGCCTAGCCACCCCTCATCATTCTTTTTAATGAAGTTATTAATTGCTTCTGTGATTTGTTCTTTTATCAGTTTATTCATTAGCATTAGATTTTTAAGTTTCTAAGTAATTTTAGATCAATGCATCCATGTCCTTTTATCAAATATAGTTTTATTGTATTGTGATCTTAAAAGGGTGCATTTAATAATTCTATGTCTCTTTACTTGTTTATGAGGTCTTTATACTCTCATATGTTGTCAATTTCTCTGAATATGTTTATTATTGATATTATTTCATTAATAGTGACTTCTAGCAATACTTAGTTTTCCTCTCTATCTGTTTGTCTATATTGTTTTTGCCTTGTCTGAGATCATAATTGCTACCCATGTTTTTTATTTTTTTCTTTTACTTCAGTTGAAACATAATAAATCTTGCTTCAGACACTTATTTTAACTCAATGTAGTTCTCTGTTTCAAATGTGTTTCTTTTAAACAATGCCTAGTTGTACTCTGATTTCTAATCCATTCTACTATCTTTTTCAGTTTTATAGGTGAGTTTATTCAAATTGTGACCATAGTTTTTTACTACTATGGCTACTTCCCTTTATCCTCTTTTCTTTTGTGTAATTTTCTCTCTCTTTTCCCTTCTCCAAAGACTGCTTTGCTTCTATTGGCTTCCATATTCACTCTCCCTTATATCACTCCCCTCCCTTTTCCTACTCTTCTATTTGTTGTTAGATTTCTATGCCAAATTCAGCACATATACATATAATTTTACCTCTTTAGATGAAAGTGAAGATCAAGTGTTGCACACTCCCACCCCTATCATTTTTCATCCCACTGTAAAACTTCTGTCTTTAAATTATTTTCCCCATCCTTCCTCTCCCTACCCTCTTATGACAGCACATCTCTCTTTCTTGGGTCTTGATTTCTTTTTGCATCATGCCCTTTGTCTATGTGGAATTTTTCTAACTACGAAAAAATTACTGACAAGTTACCTATATCATTTTCTGATATGGAAATGTAAATAGCTTAATTTTATTGAGAATCTTATGATTGAACTTTGATGATTTTTTTCATGCTTCTCTTGAATCTTGTATCTGAATTTCAGGATTTTATTCATTTCTGATCTTTTCATTAGGAATTTAATATTTATGTATCTTTTTTGAAGGATTACATTCAATTTTTTTTCTAAATATATCATTCTTGGTTGTAATCTTAACTCCCATGGTTTCCAGAAAATCATATTCTTCTAATTCTTCTCCTTGATTGTCATAGCTGCTAAATCTTATGTGAGCCTGACTATGACTTAATAATATTTGAATGGTTTCTTTCTGACTTCTTTAAGTATTTTCTATTTTATCTGAAAATTCTGAAATTTGACTATAATATTCCTGGAAGCTTTCATTTTGGGATCTCTTTCAGGTGCTGATTGATGCATTCTTTCAATTTCTCTTATCCCCACTGGGTTCTAGAATAAGTGGAAAGTTTTCCTTTATAATTTCTTGAAATATGATATCTATTTTTGATCATGGCTTAAGGTAGTTAAAAAATTCTTAATTTATATCTCCTTGATCTGTTTTCCAAGTCAGTTGTTTTCCAAAAAAATGCCATTTTTTTCTTCTATTTTTTTCCCATTCTTTTGTCTTTGTTTCATTGTTTCTTCATTCCTCATAGAGTCATTAGCTTTGAGTTCATCATTTCTAATATTAAGGAATTATTTTTGACTTTTGTGCTTCTCTTTTCCATTTGACCAATTCTAAGTTTTAAAGGGTTATTTTCTTCAGTAAAGTTCTGTACATCTTTTTCTGTTTGGTCAATTCTGGTATTTAATGTGTTTTTTTTCTTTTTTTGACACTTTTACAAAACTGTTAATTATACTTTAATAGCTTCCTTCCCTTTGTCTTATTTCTCATCCAAAATTTTTCTCTACCTCTCCTATTTGATTTTACAAATCCTTTTCTGCTGTTCCAGGAATTCTTATTGGACTTGTTCTTATTTTGCTTTTTATACTATATAACCTTGCTTTATACATCTTTTGGTATAACTCTTTTTTCTGAATTTTTATCTTGGTCTTGCAGGTCACTATATAGTACATACTTATATAGTACATACTTCTATTGTTGTTGGGGGTTTTGCTCATTTTTAAGTCAATTTTTTGCAATTTTGAATTTCATTTTAAATTTGTACTATTTTCCTGGCATGGGATATGGGGTGTACCAAGTATACGTCTTTTTTGCATTACTATTTTCAGAGCTAATTTGGGGTTTTGGAAGAAATAGGATATTCATATCTTAATAATCAAAGGAGTAGTGGAGCAGCTAGGTGACACAGTGGATAGAACACTGGCCCTGGAGCCAGGAGGACCAAAGTTCAAATCGAGCCTCAGACACTTAATAATTATCTAGTTGTGTGACCTTGACCAATTTACTTATCCCATTGCCTTAAATAAAATTTAAAAAAAATAGTGGAAACTCAGAAAGGAAGGACACAAAAAAAAGTCTTTCTTTTTTTGTTAAATGTGTTTAATTCTACTCTAAGTGTATACTCAAGGTTAAAGACTAAGGTGCTAAAGCAAGTCCTTTTTTGTTAATATGTATATTTATTTGTTTTGTTTTTATTGATTTTTATTTAGTTCATTATAAAGTCCCCATAAACAAAAATAACCACAAAAGGAATTGTTACTAATCACCCAGCATGGATCAAAATTCTGAGATAAATTCCAAGAAGAAGTTAGGTATAAAGTTATTTCTAGATTTGCTGGCAGGCTAAGAACAAAGAGACTTAATACTTTCTGTATTTGCAGATGACAACAACACCCTCCCCCACCCACCAAAGGGATGATTGTAGATCTTAGAAATAAATCCCAGGTAACAATCTGGAAGTAAGTGAAAAAATGACAAACTTAAATTTTAATATATGAGTATATTAGGAGAATATATGAGTGCCTAAGTGTATAGGGTTTTTTTGTTATTTTTTTGTTTTTTAATTGACATTTTGTTTTTCCAAATAGAGGTTATGAAACTTTTCAACAGTCAACATAAGAATATGCATATTTTTAAGTAACATAATTTCCTAACACCCTCCTTTCCTGCCCCCTCCCTTCAGTAGTATAGTATTCAAGTACATATTGTACATAAATATTTGTATTAAATATGCTTACAGATTTTCAGTATAAGGAATTAGAATAAAGGGAAAAGAGAGAAAACCATGAAATGGAAAAGAAATGCACAAGAGAAAATTATTTAAAAAGTGAATGTACCGATTATTATTTAATATAGTATTAGAAATGCTAGCAGTAGCAATAAAAGAAGAAAAAGAAATTGAAAGAATTATAATTGGCCATGACAAAGCAAGACTTTCCCTCTTTGCAGATGATATGATGGTATGCCTAGAGAACCCAAGAAAATCAACCTAAAAACTGCTTGAAACAGTTAACAAATTTGGCAAAGTAACAGGATATAAAATAAACCCACACAATTCATCAACATTTTTATATAAGAAAAATAAATCCCAAGAGCAAAAGCTAGAAAGAGAAATTCCATTTAAAATAACTGTAGACAACATTGAATAAAACTTGGGCATCTGCTTCCTAAGACAAACTCAGAAACTATATGAACATAATTATAAAGCACTTCTCATCCAAAAAAAGTCAGCTCTAAACAATTGTAAAAATGTCAAATGCTCGTGGTTAGGTTGAGCTAATATAATAAAAATGACAATTATACCCAAATTAATTACATATTCAGTGCTATACCAATCAAACTACCAAATGATTATTTTCCTGCAGCAACAAAAGGTCAAGAATATCAATGGAACTGATGAAAAAAAAAATTCAAAGGAAGGTAGCATAGCTCTCCCAGATCTAAAACTATACTATAAAGTGGCAGTCATCAAAACTGCCTGGTACTGGTTAAGAAATAAAGTAATTGGTCAGTGGATTAGGATAGCTTCTAAAGAAATCTCAGTAAATCACTACAGCAATCTATTTGACAAACACAAAGACATCAGCTTCTGGAATAAGACAGTCATGAAAACTACCTGGTACTGGTTAAGAAATAGAATAATGGATCAGTAGATCAGGACAGGTTCAAAAGAAGTTGCATTAAATCACTATAGTAATCTACTACTTAACGAACACAAAGACATCAGCTTCTGGGATAAGAACTCATTATTTGACAAAAATTGTAGGGAAAACTGGAAAACAATATGGCAAAAACAAGGCATAGCTCTACATCTCACACCCTATACCAAAAAAAAAGGTGAAAGTGGTTACAGGATTTAGGCATAAAGAGTGATGCCATAGATAAATTAATAGACCAAGAAATAATCTATCAGATCTAAGGGGATAAGCAAACAAGAATTAGAGCTCATTATAAATTATAAAATGAATGATTTTGACAGTAATAAATTATAAAGATTTTGCAGTAATAAAATCAATGCTACAAAAATTAAAAGGAAAGTAGAAAGCTGGGCAGCAATCTTTACAACTAGGAGTTCTTATAAAGGTCTCATTTCTAAAATTTATAAGGAATTATATCACATTTATAAGGGCACAAGTCATTTCCTGTTTGATAAATGATCAAAGGATGTGAAAAGACAATTTTCAAATGAAGAAATTAAAGCTATATTATATATAATCATTTGAAAAAATGCTCCAAATAATTACTGAAAAGAGAAATGCAAATTATGAGGTATCATTTCACAACTATCAGATTTACCAAGATGAGATAAAGGGAAAATGATCAATGTTGGAGAGATTGTAGGGGGATTGGGACATTGATGCATTGCTGGTGTAATTGTGAAGGGATCCAGTCATTTTGGAGAGCAATAGGGAATTATGCCCAAAGGGCAATAAACTGTTCATACCCTTTGACCCAGAAATTCCAATTCTAGGTCTATTCTAGGTCAGAAGAAATTATAGAAAAAGGATAAGTCCTACATGTTCCAAAATAGTCATAGTAGCTCTTTGTGTAGTGGCAAAGAACTGGAAATTGAGGGGATGCCCATCAATTGGGGGATGGCTAAACAATTTATGTTTCCTGATTACTATGGCATATTATTATTCAATTAAGAAACTATAAATGTTCAGACTTAGAGAAGAATGGAATGACTTACAGGATATGATGCTGAGCAAAGGGTGTAGAACCAAGGAAAACAATGTACACATCAACAACATTGTGAGATGAACAACCTTGATGAAAGCAGCTCCTCTTAGCAGTCCAGAGAGCTAGGACAATTATATTAGACCAATTATGGATTATGTTATCCCCAACTAGAGGAAGAAAAACAAAACGAAACAAAACAAAACACACACACACATGCACACACACACACACACACACACAGGCACACAAACACAACAACCCTTCAGTACCTGATGAACTCTTTATAAAAATTATCTCTTATGTATCTCTTTCACTTAATCCTAATTCCTCATACCAAAAATTACTAATCTGTAAACATTTTTAGCAAAATATGTATATACAATGCTAACCTGACTATTCATGATGAGGGGAGAGGGTGGGAAGGGAGGATGGAAGGAAATTTTGTAACTTAAAAATATTGATGTCCATATAGATGAAAAGTAAATATTTTTTTTTAAAAATGTGAACATAATGTGAAAATGTATTCATGAGGTTCTGTAGGGTTTTTGGTTTTGTTTTGTTTTGCTTTGTTTTCCTCTGGATAGGGATAGCATTGTCCATAGCCTGTCTTCTAGGGTTGTTCTAGTTCTCTGAACTGAGCTTGATCAACTTCAAATGTTGCTGTTAATATCTATATTGTTCTCTTGGTCCTACTCCCTTCACGCAGCATCGGATCTGGTAAGTCATTCTATGCTTCTCTAGAGTCCAATCATTTATGGATACTTTTTTTGTACCTAAAGATTTTATTTATTTTTAGTTTTACAATTTTTACCCTAATCTTACTTCCCTACCCTTACCCCCCCACAAAAGGCAATTTGACAGTCTTTACATTGTTTCCATGGTATGCATTGATCCAAATTGAATGTGATGAGAGAAAAATCATATCCTTAAGGAAGAAGCATAAAGTATAAGAGATAGCAAGATCAGACAATAAGGTATCAGTTTTTTTTCCTAAATTAAAGGTACTAGTCCTTGGTCTTTGTTCAAACTCCACAGTTCTTTCTCTGGATACAGATGGTATTCTCTATTGCAGACAGTCCCAAATTGTTCCTGATTTTTGCACTGATGGAATGAGCAAGTCCATCAAAGTTGATCATCACCCTCATATTGCTATTAGGGTATAAAATGTTTCTCTGGTTCTGCTAGCTTAATGCTGCAATCTTGCACTGTATAGTTTTGATGGAAATTTTGACAAAAGGGGATTTCCAGTTTGAAGAGAGAGGCATATATGAGGGAAAAGTAGATTGTTTCTAGAGTTTGTAGTTACACAGAGAAATAGAAGACTAAAATTGAAAAGGTTGTTTAAAAGAAAATTGTGGCAAGATGATTAAGCTACGTTAGAGAAAGAGTAAGATCAAAGAATGAATAAAAATGCTACTTAACTGATGGTAATAGACAATAAGTCAAATAATAACATTTTTGTTGTTGTTTCAACATCCATCCACATGCATATGCATATTTAAAATTATATAATTTCCTTCCTTATCCTTGCCCCTCCCCTTAGCAGTGAATATTTAATATTGAATATATACATTTGTGTTTAACTTGTTAACATTAGTCATTTTCTGTATGAGGAATTAGGACGAAGGGAAAAGAAAGAAAACCATGAGATAGAAAGGAAAACCGAAAAATTTTTAAAAAGTGAACATAATGTTCATTCAAATTATATAGTTTACTTTGTTTTGTTTTGTTTTTCTATCTTTGGACATGGATGGCAAAAGTTCTCCCAGAGTTTTCCAAGCTCTCTGAATTGCTGAGATGAGCTGTATGAATCAAAGTTAATCAAGTCATGCTGTTGTTATTAATGTGTACAGTGTTTTCTTGGTTCACCTACCTTCACTCAGCATCATTTCCCCTTTAATTTTTCTGTCATTCATTCCTTGCTTTGCTAGAGTACAACCATTCATGGTTTCTTTTTTTTTTTTGGTTTTTGCAAGGCAAATGGGGTTAAGTGGCTTGCCTAAGGCCACACAACTAGGTAATCATGAAGTGTCTGAGACCAGATTTGAACCCAGGTACTCCTGACTCCAAGGCTTGTGCTTTATCCACTATGCCACCTAGCCGCCCTCTATTCATGGTTTCTTATAGAACAATAGTACTCTATAATATTCATATATCATAAATTGTTCAGTCATTCCTCATTTCCAATTCTTTGCCAATACAAAAAGGGCTGATATGAATATTCTCATACATGTGGGACTTTTCCCATTTTTTATTTCTTCTGGATATAGACATTGAATTGGTATTGTTGGATCAAAGGGCATGATCAATTTTTTTGTTCCTTTAGGTATATTTTCAAAATGCTCTCCAGGATAGCTGGATCAGTTCACAACTCCAATAGTGCACCAATGTCCCAATCCTCCCACAACCTCTCCAACATTGTTTTCCTTTTTTTGTCATCTTTGTCAATTTGATAGGTATGAATTGGTACTTCATAGTTGTGTTAATTTGCAATTCTCTAATCAGTAATGATTTGTTAGGGACTGTTGTGTGTGGGAGTACTGTAAACTTTCATCACCTGGTGTCCTTGAGCATAAGAGCATTGTTTTACTAAGTGCCATGAGAGTGGAAGTGGATCAGGGACTGGGGAGTATATATAAGCACTTGTATTTTGGTAATAAATGGAGATCTTGGTGTACAGGGAGAACTTGTCTCTCTTGTCTCTCTTGTCTCTCTTGTCTCTCTTGTCTCCAGCCCCTTCAACAATGGCCAGGGTAAAGGTTAATCCAGTCTGGAAAAGAACTCAACATAATGGCACCTGAATAGAGACAGGAAGGCAGAGCTTTCTGAGTGGAGTCCAGGATAAGGACCTGTAGATATACGCACCATCCAGGAGATACTCCAGAGCAGAGGACTCTAGAAGAGGTAATAGGTTGATTTGTTACCAGGGTGCTGATTTGAAGTTGGAACAAGGAGGTGTAAAGTGAAAGTAAGAAACAAATAAGTACTTAGTATTAAGGAAAGTGAAAGTGAGAAGAAACAAATAAGTATTCAGCATTAAGGAGTCACTGAAAGTGAGAAGTATTCAGCATTGAGGAAGCAGCCAGAAGTAGAGACTCTGAGGAAGCAATGTAGGCGACAGAGCTTTTTCCTCAGTAGTAATCAATAGCCATGAATGGGATATGGGGAACTGCTTGCTATTCCTTTTGTTCACTGCTGCCTGTCTGGCTATACTAAGCACAACAAAAACCCCTAAACCTACAAACAATTTTAGAGACTTCTCAGTGCAGCAGACCCTGCCACAGACCCTTGATGCTTAAAACAAATTTCACTCTAGAAGCCACAACGAATTTCACTCTCCAGCCTACAACCAAACACACCATGACTGTTGTTCTGGTACCAGAAATTGGTGAGGTGCCCACTAACTGCACTTCCTCTGTTAAGAGTAAAAATGTCACATGCTATTGGACAGTTTGTAATGGTATTAAGTACTGTTCAGTAAATGCAACAACTCCAGATTACACTGTTGTTAACAATTCAAGTAATTTCAAATGATCTCGCTGATTCTCTGCTGTTCCCGCCCTCTGCAGCAGAGATGGGGAAGGGAGAAAAAAAAAAATCTTCCTTTTTTGGAATTTCCAAACACAAACCTATGTCTCAAAAAGCTTATTTTAGCAATCAAGCAACTCCCCCCCCCCCATGCCTTTTTCCTGGTTTGGGGAGAGGGGTACTGGACAATTAGTACATCTTTCTTAGGCTATTGATTGGGAAGCTTCATGGTCAATTAGTTAAGTAAAAAAGGGAAGAAGACTTTTTTTTCTGCAAATGGGAAATTTAGAGTTTGTCTTTGGAATAAAACCTGTGCTTATGGCTAATATTTTGGTGTGTGTGTATATACATGTCTTTGGGTTTGTCAATCAGTAGATAACTATAGTCATTTAATACTGTTTCTTTTGTATCAATCCTAATGCACTGGTTCATTTCTCTATTTCTTAACTAGCACCAGGCAGTTTTAATGCCCACTACTTTATAGTACAGTTTTAGATCTGGTAGACAAGGTCACCTTCCTTTAAAATTTTTTTTCAAGATTCCACTGTATTCCTGAACTTTTGTTGTTTTAAATCAATTTTCTTACAATTTTTCTAGCTCAGTAAAATTATTATTTTATAGTTTGCTTGATATGATATTGAATAAGCAATTTAATTTGAATAGAATTGCCATTGTTATTATATTAACATGACGTATTGGTTCATGTTAACATGACTTTATTAACATGACCTAACTTTGAGCAATTGGCATTTTCTCAGGTCTTTCAATCTGACTTTATTTACTTGAAAACTATTTTGAAATTGTGTTCATACACTTTCTGGTTTTGTCTTGGTAGGTAGATTTCCATGTATTTAATGGTGTCGTCAGTTACTTTAAAAGGAATTTCTCTTCCTATCTCTTTCTCTTCTTCCTTGTTGTTCATATAAAGAAATGCTGATGATTTGTGTGGGTTCATTTCATATCCTGCTACTCTATTGAATTTGTTTGTTCATTTATTTGATCAATAGTTTTCTTTATTCAATCAATGCATTTCTTGCTTCAAATTTTATTAATCTCTCCATTGGCTTTCAGAGGATCTAATTTGTTATCTAATTGGAGATATTTAATCTATTCCTCTTCTGCTATTTTAGTTGCATATCCAATTCATTGATCTCCTCTTTCTCTATTTTATTCAGAGGCTTTTAGGAATATAAAATTTCATCTAAAAGCTACCTTAGTTGCAGTCTTTTTGGTATAGTCTCATTGTTTTCATTTTCTTAGATTGATTATTTCTGTATGATTTATTGTTTGATGCACTCATTAATTAAAATTAAATTATTTACTTTCCAATTATTTGTTTATCTTTCTATGACCATTTATTACATATAACTTTTATTGCATTATGATCTGAAAAGTATGCATTTATTACCTCTGCTTTTCTGCAATTTATTGTAAGGATTTTGTGCCCGGGTACTTGGTCAATGTTGGTACAGGTGTCACACTGCAGAGAAAAAGACAAAATTCTTTTCTCCAGAGATTTTCTAAGATTTCAGTTTTCTAAGATTTTATTGATCTTCTTAATGTCCTTATTTATTTTGTGGCTAGATTTATCTAGTTCTGAGAGAAGGAGATTGTTATAGCTTTGCTGTCTGTGTCTCCTTCTATTTCATTCAGTTTCTTCTCTAAGAATTTGGATGCTATGCCACTAAGTACATATGTATTTAAGAATGATATAACTTCTTTGCCTATGGGGCCTTTTAAGAAGATGTAGTTTCCTTCCTTATTCCATTTAATGAGATCTATTTTTTTGTTTTTGCCTTATCTGATATCAAGATCACTACCCCTGATTTTCTTCAGCTGAAGCATAATATATTTTGTTCCAACCTTTTACCTTTACTGTCTGCTTCAAATATGTTTCTTTTAAACAACAACATTGTAGGATTATGGCCTTTGATCCATTCTGTTCTCTGCTTCCATTTTATGAGTCAGTTCATTCCATTCATATTTACAATTAAGATTAGTAATTCTTTAGTTCCTTCCATGGAACTACTTCCATGTTATCTTTCCATTTGTACTTTTCTCTTTCCTTTCCTCTTATTCTTCTATATTTTCTTCCATTTCCCCTTTTTTACTTTTCTTTTAAATTTTTACTTTCAATTTCTTTCATTTATTCCATTGCTTTCCTTTTATCTTCTCAATCTTCTCTTTTCTTTCCCTCCCTGCCCCTTATTTCTTTCCATGGTAGAATAGATTTTTAAACCCAATTGACCCTGTCTGGGTCAGATCTATAGAATCATACCCTCCCCTCTTTCCTTCTACTTTACTTGATCCTTGTACTTCTTCAACAGTTTTCTTTATTCACTATTCTACTAGTATAGTGCTTTTTTATAATTGTATTGTTTTAACTCTTCTTCTGCTTTCATTCCCTTTGTCAACAAATACTCCTTTTTCTGAACTGATAAAAGCACAATCAATCAAAGTCCTATCAAAGTACATCAATAAAAGTTTGATTGATTGATTGTTGATTGATAAGCACAAAGCACTATCAATCAAAGTACACTCCTCTTTGTCAACATATACTCCTTTTCTTTGAAATGATAAAAAATACTATCAGTCAAGGGCCTATCAAAATATAGTCAATTGATTAATTGTTTGCTTGACTGATAAGCTCAACTTAATCAAAATATTCTCAATCAAAGGTTGATTGGATTGTTAACAATCATTGCCTCAGGGGTTGCTAGGTGACAGTGGATAGAGCATGGGCCCTGGAGTCAGAAGTTCCTGAATTCAAATCGGGCCTCAGACACTTAATCATTACCTAGCTGTGTGGCCTTGGGCAAGCCACTTAACCTCATTGCCTTGCAAAAAGTAAAAAAAAAAAAAAAAAAAAAAAAGGAATCATTGTCTCATTGTTACTAAGTACCCTCCCCTCTTCTGTCTCTAGAAATACAGTTCTCAAGAATCATGAATAGTATCAAATTATAATCCCTTTACACCTTACCCCCTTTTCAAATAACCTCCATGAATGGACTGTTCTCATGAGGCAAACCATCATGCAAAACCAAATCATTTCATGAACCATTTATTCCCCACCCCCATGCTCTTCTTCTAGTTGTGGCCAAACCTATCAAAGCATATCTCTTCATGATGTTCTCATGTCCAGTCCCTCTAAGTATACTCTCTCCCTCTATCTCTATAGTATTCCATTCATATACTAACAGCACTTCCCAACCAATATATCAGATAAACTCTCTCCCACTGTCCCTTTAGCAATCCAGCCTTGGTACCAAAACCCTACTTAAGTAAAATATGGAATCAGATAAAATCTTTTTCTAATCACTTTATGTCAAATCCTTCTAAATAGGTTCTGACCCTCTACACTTAAGGTATCATAAACCTCTAAGTGTCTTGTAATGTAAGGTCACTTCTGATTTAATTATGAATAGTGCCTCTAAGTTCTCTAAGCACTGGGACACCCTGAAAGTCTCACTTTAAACCTTTAGCATTGATTGTAAGGCATCAAGATACTGACACGGAACCACCAAGATAAAGGTGCCCTCATCAGAAAAAGTGTTGAGCTCTATAAGCAAAGCAGAATTAAAGTGGCTCAAAGGAAATATGAGATACATAAGATTAGAGTCAACACCCCAGGTGTTCACTTGAAATTTTTGTGCCTGACCTGTAGTCGAGCATTCTAAGCTTGTATTGGTCTGATCAAACAAAGTTGGATGCACTGCACTTTGTCTCAAAACTGGTGATGACATTTTGGTTTTCTTTCAAATGAAGGACAAGAAACAATTATACCCATATCCTAAAACAATTCCTTCAACTACATTAAACCATTTTACTATCCTAAGAGAAATATAATTCTCAAAATTTACAAGTTTTATCTTCTTTTGTGGGATTGTGTACAGTTTAATGTTCTTGACCAACATTTGTGTTGTTTTTGCCCATTTTTGTTTACCTTTTTATGTACCTCAAGAGTCTTGTATTTGAAGATTTAATCAGTACTGGGTTTTTTTAATTAGGAAATTTTGGAAGTGTTCTTTTTCATTGAATATCCATCTTTCCCCCTAACAGAATATGTTGAATTTTTCAGGGTAGTAAATTCTTGATTATACTCCAAGATCCTTTGCCTCTGAAATATCATGGTCTTTGTCCTCTGATCCTTTAATGTTGAAGCTGATAGGTCCTATGTAATTCCGATTGTGCATCCTTTGTATGTAAATTGCTTCTTTTTAATTGCTTGCAATACTTTCTCCCTTATTTTAGAATTCTGCTATTTGACTATGATAGTCCTTGCAGTTTTTATCCTTGGATTTCTTTCTGGCGATATTCTGGGTATTGCTTCAACAGCTATTTTGTCTTCTTGATTGAGTATATTTGGATAGTTTCTCCTGATAATTTCCTGAAAGATAACTTCTAGGGTCTTTTTTTTTGATCTAGGCTTTCTGATAGGCCAATTATTTGTAAATTATCTCTCCTGGATCTTTCCTAAAAATATTTTACATTTTCTTCAATGTTATCATCCTTTTGATTTTGTTTAATGGAATCTTGGTGGCTCATAGAATCATTGGTTTCTGTTTGTCCAGTTCTAATTTTTAGGGTTTTAGTTTCTTCAGTTACCTTTTGTGTTCCCTTTTCCAGTTAGCTAATTTTACTTTTTGCTGAGTTATATTCCCTTTTGTAGTTGTCAATTTGAGTTTTAGATGAGTTATATTCCTTTTCTTTATATATTTTTTGAACAGTTGCATCCTTTTTTCCAATTACTTATTTTTAAAGAAGTTGATTCTTTGGTCAATTTTTCATAATTTTCTTGCATGGCTCTTATTTCATTTGTCCATTTTTCTTCTTCCTCTCTTATTTGGTTTTTGAAAATATTCATTAAACTCTTCAATGAAGTTTTGGATTTGAGTCCAATTTATAGACTCATGTAGGTCACTACTTTCTTTTTCTATGGTGGCATTTTTGTCATCTCTGTCTATATAATAACCTTTTATGATTAGTGCTCTTAGGGAGTATAGACCCAAGTTTTTTTATGCTGGGATTGGGATCTGATTCCTAACTTATCACTGTCCAAGACGTTGCCTACACAACCCAGGTGTTGATTATGCAGAAGTTTCTTCCTTTATGTCCAGATTTTGCCTATGGTGTGGTTTGTGCCCAATCCAGTACTGGCTTTTGCTCCAGTGTTCCCAGGATTCAGTCGTTGTCTGTGGTTGGGAACTGATGGCTTGCTATCTAGCTGCCAGGACCTGTGCAGTTTTCTAGCCACTGGGCCCTGGGCTGCAGTGAGGCTAATAGCCTTGTCTTGACTTACCTGCTCTCCCATCTAGTTGCACATTACCTCCCCTTCCCTTGAATTGATAAGACTTCACTGAAGATTCTCCACAATGTCTACAACTGAAAACTTACTTTGATCTTTTATTTTTTAAATTTTTGGAAGAATGTCTGTGTAGGGAATAGCTCCAGGAGCATGCTAGTTTCATGCAACCATCTTCTGTTATTGTTCTTTAATATCTATCATGATTTTTAGATTAATTAAGAACGTAATTTCTTCCCATGTGTGTTTCTTCTAAGTATCCTTCTTTCTTAAAACTGGAAACCAAAAGTCCAAACTATTTCTGTTCTTTCAGATACTAATTCCCAGAGCACTGAATACTTAAACTCTACCTGTAAAAAACTTCTTATGCAAATGGTCTTCAAAAAATGAGTTATATTGGCATTTAAAAAATACTATCTCAGGAAGGGGTTTATAGGCTTCAATGAACTCTCAAATAGTAATACAACAACATGGAGCAGCTAGGTGGTGCAGTGGATAGAGCACCAGCCCTGGAGTCAGGAATACCTGAGTTCAAATCCGGCCTCAGACACTTAATAATGACCTAGCTGTGTGGCCTTGGGCAAACCACTTAACCCCATTTGACTTGCAAAAACTTAAAAAAAAATGAAATACAACACAATAAATTTAAAGATTCTGGCTATTATTGAGTCAGTGGAGACAGAGAAACTCAGGCAGTGCAAACGATAGTATAGATGTAAAGTTCCTTGAGCTGTGGCAAGGACCAGGTCCAGTGAACTCAGCATAGGACATCTAGCATATAATACTAAATTGAAGGAGAGCAATTTGATGATTCTATGAGAAGAGAAATGATAATGATGACAGAAGTCTGAATTTTCCCCACTGTTTTTTGTTACCTGAAGGTTAGCCTCTCTATTACATTACTCTGTGTGTGTGTTCCCTCTTCCCAATGACCAAGCTTACATTACATCAAGTATGTCACAAGTTATGGGTAGAAAAAAATGTTTTGCTACTTCTTTTTATGATATATCATAAAGGTGAATGCCTCTAAGTTAAGTGTATTAATTGGTTGACTATTAAATGAAATTGGCTCTATAACAAAATAAGGTCAAAATGGATACAGAATTTAAACAAAAGGAATGCTACCATAAGCCAAGTAAGAGAACAAGAAATAGTTTATCTGTCATATCTTTGGAGGGTGGAGAATACTTTTTGGCCAAATAAGAGATAGATAATATTATGAAATAAAAAATGGGTAATTTTGATTATATTATATTTAAAAGTTTTTGTACCACCAAAGCCAATACAATGAAGATTAGAAAGAAAGCAGAAAGTTGAAAACCATTTTTTGAAGCCAGAGTTTCAGATAAAGGCTTCATCACTAAAATATATAGAGAATTGGGTCAAATTAAAAAGGATTCAAGACATTCCCTAATAGATAAATGGTCAATGGATATGAAAGAGAAGTTTGCAGAAGAAGAAATCAAAGCTATCTCTCATCATATGAAAAAAATGTTTTAAATCACTATTAATTAGAGAAATGCAAATTAAAAATACTAAGAAACCATCTTACACCTATTAAATTGGCTAATATGACAGAAAAACAAAATGATAAATTCTGGAGGGGTGTGGGGAAACTGGCCAACTAATATATTGTTGGTGGAGTTGTGAATTAATGCAACCATTATGGAGATTGATTTGAAACTGTTCCCAAAAGTTATAAAACTTCATACCCTTTGATCTAAGAATATTACTACTAGGTCTGTTTCCCAAAGAGATCATACAAAGGAGAAAAGAACCTCATGCAAAAATAATTATTGCAGCTCTTTTTTGTAGTGGCAAAGAATTAGAAAATTAGTGAATGCCCATTAATTGGAGAATGGTCAAATAAGTTGTGGTATATGAATATGTTGGAATAATATTGTTCTGTAAGAAATCATAAGTAATAAGACTTCAGAAAAACCTGGAAATATTTACATGAACTGATACTGAATGAAGTGAGTACAAAAAGGAGAACATTATACACAGGAACAGTAACATTGTCTGATGATCAACTATGATAGACTTAGCTCATCTCAACAATTTCAAGACTTGTGATGAAAATGTCATCCAAATCCAGATAATGGGCTGTGAAGTCTGAATACAAAAACATAGGAAATATTATTTTCACTTCTTAAAATTTTTTTCTTGTGATTTTTTTCCTTTTGTTCTGATTGTCCTTTTACAACTTGAGTATTATGAAAATTATCATAGTTCTATATGAATAACCTATATCAGATTGTTGTCTTGGGAAGGGAGGAGGAAAAGGAGGAAAAATAATGTGGAATTTAAAGTCTTACCAAAAAAATCAATGTGGAAAACATGCTTATATGTAATTTTTAAAAATGAAATAAAATTCAGTAACATTTGAAAAAAGAAAATTGGTTAGTGATTATTCTTGATTGATAATTTTATGAGTGCAGATTCAAAGACCTTGTACTTGAGGCAATCTTTCCCTTGGGTGACTGAACTGGTCCTAACTATAGATCCAGAAGGAGATAACTACACTAAAATGCATTCATTTTACTTCTTCCCTGTAAACTTTAAAGTTCTAAATATGTATGGAATATTTTGTTTTTAGATTATTTCCCTATGACCTAATACATTTTCTGGTACATAAAAGATACCTAATTAATGTTTGTTGTTTTTAAGTGGAGGTGGGTGTGTGGGATGGGAATGCATCATTCTAGCACTGTGGCCATAGAGACTGTCCTGATTCTTTTTTCTGCTATGCTATGTAGCTAATATCTCGGATTTTTAAGAGGTATCTCATTAGTCATGTAAGCAGGATAACTGTAATTGTGGGAGTACCTAAGAGATTCTTAGAGACATTTGCATGGCTGCAGAATATTCCATTTCATGCCACAGAGGTAGGATTCACTGTGTCCTCCACATCTTGAGAGAGAGAGAGATCATATATGACAAGCTATCATTTGTGGTGATTGTTGGGTAAAAGAGATCATTTCTCCTTGTAATCATATGAAGTTGGCAGTGGATAACTTCCCTAAGACCAGCCACTCAATAAGTCCCTTGAATCCAAGAACCTGAATAATCAGAGAATACTAAGAATTGACTTCCATAGTAAGTCTTTTCTCCTTGGTTGAACTGAGATTTTTAACTTGCTTTCAAATCAAAGAGCTCATATATTTTGTTTTACTCTACTGTCCTCTCTAGCCTGTATAACTCCCCAAATCCCCATTTTCTATTTTCTTGGATACATATGTTTGCTTTACATTGATGTTATTTTTTTGTGTATTGAATGGTAGACTGGAGGAAGGTAAAGTGATATGAATAAGCTGTTGACCTCTAAATGGAACTAAATATGAAAATATCTTTTATTCTTACCCTTATAAATAGTATCATATCCTAGTCTACAAATATGTGAAATGATAGATATGATTCTAGCTCAATAGCCTTCTTGGAAATAGAGTGATCCCCCAGGTACAGCTATTTGTTGATTCCTGTCTCTCCACATAATATTCTTGTTATGTATCCTAGACCTCCTATTCCTCTTTACAAAGATAGAAATTTCAAACTCTCTGATGATGGAGTGGGACAGACCCCAAGTTATATTTATTTAAATAACTACATCCTTATAACTTAGGATACCCAATTCTGTATTGGCTAGAATTCAAATAATTACATGTGCTAACTTACTTTACACATATTTTCATATTATTATGCTGCTAATAATATCATTAAACTTATACATAATTCAATTTTTTAAATCTTAGATAAAGGTGAAATAATATCTGATTCTAACATGAATAGAGAGTCTTTTGAGGAGCCACCTGCAATGGTCAGATAATTGCTTTGGTAAAGTCACTTTGGCAACCATATGTAAGATGGATTGAAGAAGAGGTGAATGCAGCAGGAAGAACAATTATAAGTCTATTATAATTGTCCAGTACATGGTAATAAGCACCTCAGTGGCTGTGTAAGAAGATAGAACTAGATAGATAGTAATAATATTCTGGAGCTAGAACCAAAAGAGGTTTCAGTTGACTGAATACATGGGTAAAGAAGACAGAGAAGCAAGAATGAAAGTGAGATTAAGAATCCAGGTAACTAAAAAGATAGTAGTGCCCTTCAAAGTAATCAAGAAGTTTTTAAGAGAGGTGGATTTGAGGGGTGAAATAATGTAATGAGATCTGCAATGTATACTGTAACCCATTAATCTGTGTTCAAGCTTTAGCTAGCCTCTATTTCTCCCAAAATGAAAAGGGGCTGGAATGTTTTTCTTCATTTTTGCCTAAGAATGTTGAGGCTAGTGTCTGTCTTTAACTCCATAATTATTTGGGAGACATTCTGGGAAAAGTGTAGGTGAAAAGATCAGCTACTTCACATGCTGGATCATGATTGTTGGATCTAATAACCATGGTGCTGAAGGAGTAATAAGAATCAGTGGAGAAAGAGGTGTATAGTAGTGATGTAGAAAAACATATGAAGAGTTTTCCTTGAGACAGTGGGATTCAAGCCCTCCTCTTACCTTCAGATTGATTGATCATTTATACCTTGGGAGTCTTGCAATGGTCCTAATTTTTTTTTTTGCAAGGCAAAGGAGTTAAATGACTTGCCCAAGGTCACATAATTGGGCAATTATTAAGTATCTGAGGCTGGATTTGAATTCAGGTCTTCCTGACTGCAGGGCTTGTGTTCTATCCACTACACCAATTAACTGCCCCAGGCCCAACTTTTGAAACAACTTGTTTAACTGAACAGGAAAGATCTGAAAGTCTAATAAGGAAGAGGAATCATATAGCAGGATAGTCGGTGGAGTTAGAATGCCCAAGGTTCAAAGCATCATCTCTGACAACAGGTATAGGCAATGTCCAGAATCCAGAATTGGGAATATCTGGGTTCAGATGCAGAGGTTGAAAATATACCTTGGAATATGAGAAAAAGGGAAAATAATTAATGTTGGAGAGCTTGTGGGAGCATAGGGACATTGATGATTGCTGGTGGAGTTGTGAATGAAACCAACTTTTCTGAAGAGCAATATGGAACTATGCCCAAAGAGCAATAAAACTGTTCATACCATTTGACCCAGAAATTACAATTATAGGTCTATATACAGAAGAAATTATAAAAAAGAGAAATGTCCCACATTTTCCAAAATATTCATAACCGCTCTTTTTGTACTGGCAAAGAATTGGAAATTGAAGGGATGTCCATCAATTGTGGAATGGCTAAACAATTTAAAAGTATGTAAAATGCTAACCTGGCTGTTCACTGTTGAGGTGAGGGGGGTGGGAAAGGAAAGTGGAAGGAAATATTGTAACTTAAAAATATACAGGTGCATATAGACGAAAATAAATAATTTGTTTAAAAAATGGATCTTGGGCAATTTAAAATGACCCAAAAACCTAATACTTTATAATGAACCCAGTAGCTTCCCCAAGTGCTAAATAAATCCTGGGATAGGAGAAGATTAGAAACCCAAGAACCACCCTGTTAGAGAAAAACTATCAGCAATAAAACAAAGTCCTTTCCTATTTCTTTGAAGTACAATATCAACTACCAGCAGCCCTCCCTTTGCTCCACTAGACATGTTCAAGCTTCTCTCCCCTTCCCAGAATGCTTAGTCCTATTTGATCCATATAACTCTATCAAAACCCAACAATTTTACTGAAAGTGCTTTAATCTAACTGTGGCCCCAGCAGGACCCCCAAATCCTATACCTAAAGTTTTTCAATTTCCCCTCTGTCTGTCCTCCATATTTTTATGTCCCTTCAATAAATCTAGCTTGTATTACTGTCTTGCTTAATTCTGTGTTTCCTTACAATGTATTTCCTTATAATGATTTTTTTTTAATTCAAAGCTTCCTAAGTCTTTATTAAGATATACTGCTCTAAAGAAAAAGGCAGTATCAATGGGAATACTAAGGTAGACTTGGAGTCTGGAAAAGTTGGTCATACAAGGAGAGCCAGAGAGGGCTGGTGAAAATTAGCTCTGGCTTGGATAAGACATGGGGAGGCCGCTCTGGACTTAGCCTAGAGAGCAGCATCCCTCAGGGCTGACTAAAGGAGCCTTTCAGAAACAGCCTTACTATATCACTTCCTGAGGAGAGGAGACAGCATTAAATGATTAGTAGAAAGCACCTTTCTCCTTCAAAGTCATCAGCTGAAGATTCAAGTAGATGGGATAAAATGAGGGAAAGTGAGACTTTACTTACTTTCCAGAGAAAGAATTGTGCTTTTTCTGAAATACTCTGCTTCCCCCTACACTCCAAAGTTTTGTCTTTCAAGCAAGATTATCAAACTTTTCTGAGGTTCAGGATCTAAGCCACATCACAGTATTTAATACACACAGTAGGCCGTTAATAAATACTTGATTTAATGAACAAGAGCAACAGATTCACTTTGCTATTCAATCCTTTACGAATGTTTGGGCATTTCAGAATTTGGACACTTGAAAGCTGAATTACTATAGAAGGAAAAAATATTTGTATAGCTTCTCATCATGATCTGTTTTGGATGGGAACAGCAGGGGGAGGGATACTTTGGGTGACTTCTCCATCCCTGGGACTTTTACCTTTTTCCTCTTTTCCCCCATCCCCTCTGTTCCCTTCCACTCTACTCCACTCTCCTTTCTTTTCCATTCCTTTTCTTTTTTTCCTTCCAACCTTACTTTTTTGTCACTTTCAGTTATAGTAATGTTCTATTTCAAATTCCAACTAAACCCCCCATATTTTCTGACTAGTTTACTATTTTACTTAATATAGGTCTTTATCTTCTATGTACTCTTTGATAAGTAAATTCTTATCTTCCCCTTCTGCCTTCAGTAAAATTCTATTGTACTCCTTCCTGTCTATGTAGCTAAAAGCAAATAAGGTTGCTGAAACTACTAATCATGACTCATTGATTTTGTATACATTACATCTGAACTCAAAGCACATAGTAAACTGATTTTATCATGTCTCTACATCATTTGGTGGTTATGATTGTTAGCAGTACCTATCAATAGATTCTAAGACAATTTTTGTCCCATCTTGAAACTTTGCCATCCCAAGCTGTTCAAAACATATCTCAGAGCAAAGGATTGAAGGGGAATAAGTTGAAGACCAAGATTCACATGGAAGGACCAATGGGCTCCTCGTCACCTATTCCCATACAAATCCTCAATTTACAGCTGCTTTATCGTGAGTCATGAGACCAGTGGTGATTACTCTAGAAAGGTCAGAAACCCTGGGCCCTTAAAGGAGGTCAAATTTGACCTTAGACAACTTACTTTACCTCTCTGAAAATCATTTTCCTCAATTATAAAATGTGTATTTTAGACTAGATATGCTCTAAAGTTTTTTCTGGCTTCAAAACTATAACATTTTTCCAACAGTTGAGCTTAACAGAGCTTAACTGGTCCTCCCAGATTTGGGTTTCATTTGATTCCATCTCAACTGACTGTCATTTTCAGTAAATATTGAATGAGCAAGCCTTCCTTTGTAACTTTAGGCAGGTAATTTCCATTCTTTCTTTTTTAATTAATTAATTAATTAATTTGCATCCATTTGTACATGCATATTTCCAAGTTTCAAAATTTCCCTCCACCTTCCCTTCCCACCCCGATCTCCTTAGCAAGGAATAGTTAGGTTAGCATTTTGCATACATAGTTTGTTAAACATATTTAAAATTAGTAATTTTGGGCATGGGGAATTAAGATTAAGGGAAAGAGATACGTAAGATAATTTTTATAAAGTGTTCATCAGACTGTGAAGGGCTGGACTTTTTTTTCTGTGTGTTTTATTTTGTTTTTCTTCCTCTGGGGATAATATAGTCCATAACCAGTCAAATACAGTTGTCCTAGCTCTCTGGAATGTCAAGAGGAGTTGCTTCTTTTAAGGTTATTCATCTCACAATATTGTTGTTGATGTGTACATTGCTCTGTTTCCTCCTCTGAAATATTAAGCAATTGTTCTAGTGCAATATATGCAGCTTTGAAAGAATGGTTAATTGGGGAAGAGGTTAGGATGAGGTATAGTAATTGTCAAATACTCTTTTAGCTACCTCCTTTCCCAAATGATCTGACTTTTTACTTTTTATTTGTCCTTTATTTTCCAAAAGTGATTTGGCAACTAGATAGTAGATAGGGTGCCAGGTCTGGAATCAGTAAGACTCATCTTGGGATTACATCTTTTCTTCCACCACTTACTAGCTTTGTAACTCTGGGTAATTCACTTAGTCCTGTTTGCCTCAGCTCCTCATCTGAAAATGAGCTAGAGAAGGAAATGACAATCCATGCCAATATCTTTTCTAAGAAAACCTGAAAAGGTTTCAATAAGAGTAGGGCTGAAAAAGTGGTTGAACAATTATAACAACAATAGAGCTCTCATCCACCACTCATCAGGATTTGGGGTACTTAATGATTTATTAAAATAGAAAATTATCAAATTTTCACAGGGCAGGAATAGATGAAAGTTTTCTTCAGCATTGACTTCATGGCATTTTAGGAGTTGAGTCCTCTCCTCGTGAAGTGTTATTTCTCCCTTTTGTGAGGGATTTGATGTTTGCCATGACTGTGAAAATTCCTAATTACTACTCTATTCCAAAATATTTATTCTCTACTCTGTGTTATACTTCCTGCTAGATGTGGATCAACTTAGAGCCTGAGCTATCAGTGTAGAAGGAGCTAAGAGACCTAGAAATGATTCCTATTCATCAAAGCTGAGAAAGAGATGCTATGATAACTTTATACAAGGAGAATGAGGTGCAAATGTGAGGAAGAGACATAAATCATAAAATTTAAACAATTATGTTAATAAGCAATTCAAGTTTTCAGTGAATCCTATGGTACACTAACTTTATTTCTCTTTGGAATTCAAATCTCAAAATATCATTATCCCAAATCCAATAGGAAAATAAGTATAAGAAAATAGACATTATGGAATTATCTGGGGACCAATAAATGTAAGTAGTGGCTATAAATCTTATTTATATTTCTATTCCCAAAGATTATGGCATCAAAATATCATATTCATTTATGTAAATAGTGATGAGGGAATTATAATTGCATATTGACAAAATAATTGGAAAATTCAAAGTAAAATACTTTTTAATTAAAGTCCCTATTCTCAAAATATTCCCTTCAAGTGAATTGCAAATATGGTTGCTCATTAAGTGAAATCCAATTAAAATATTCCCCATTCTCTGTAAAATATTCTAACCTATATTGTTTTTGGTGAGTATTATTTCCTTTCCACCCAAATCCTTAAATTTTTTTAAAATGATATTTCAAGTCCAGATATTTCTCAAAATAGAACCTCCAGCATTTGCCTCACAGCAAATTAGCCTTTGCTCTCTCTTGTTGTATGAGGAATCACTGCTTTATTTCCACTTTTGTGTGTAGGAAAGTCTGTCAGTAGGATAGGCTTTATACCCATAAATAAACCATTAAAATGCTATGAAATGAGTAGCATAAAAATTCCCAACATTATTAATTCAAATTTCTTTGAACTTGGGCCTAAAATTGTCCATTTTTGGTCATTCCCTAAGTACTTGCTTATAGAGAATAAATTATAATTAAGTCACCCATAATGAACCATTTTCATATCCTAGAAAGGAGTCTCTTAATTCACATGTGTGTATATATATATATATATATATATATATATGTTTATAATTACTAATAGAGTGATTAATATTCCTAGAAGTAGAATGAGGTCATCCAGTTCAGTGTCTTTACTTGAAAGAATAGTAAACATAGGTCCAGAAAAGTTAATTGATTAATATACATCAGTTATATGGAGAGTCCATATTCTAAGTTGAATTTTAGCCCAAATCTTCTGATTACAAAGTAAGTTGAATTCTCATAAAAGCAACCCCTGTGAAAGTAGATATGGAACAGGGGGAAATTGTACAAGAATTGAACTTCAGGCTTGATTTCTTTTATTGGAGGAGTACAGTGTGGAAAAACTGGTGGTGGGAATGAATTATCCATAAACAGAGAGTTGTGATGGCAGACAACAGAGATAAGAATGGGCATAGACCAAAATGAGGAAGTTCTATAGACTTCTAGATCTGTGTAAATTCCTACTAGACATAGTCAAAGAATATTGTTTCTAATCCATTATTTCATTTATAAAAAATAAACTTCAGTAAGAGGAAAATGATGGGATTTGGAGGAAAGAAGATCTAGGTTTCCCATCACACAATTACTACATATGTGATCTTGGTCAAGACACTTAACTTCCCTGGATCTCAGTTTACCTATCTCTAAATAAAAGAGGTATATTAGAGGGCATGATAGATTCATTCCAGTTCTAGGTCTATGGTCCTAAATAACTTACACTCTCTATCAAAATTTCCTCATTTGTATATAAGGGAGTGGTACGCTATGTATTTACCATGTATGTCATGTTTGTCCACACTAAGGGTCTTTATAAGGGGTTCACAGAGAAATGAATAGATACTGCTAGAATCTCTTCCACTCATCTTTCTCTGTGGGAGACCAATTCCTGCTAGAAAGGATACAGAAAGTTGCACCAGAAGATTAGCTAAACAGGTCTCCTTAGAGAAAGGTTGCTGATCTAGAATTATATTTATTTATTCTATTTAATATACTGAGTTTAGGAGAAATAATTTCAGGTTCATGTTGAGTTCCTAACTGCTATGGCTTAAAATATGAAAGAAGTATTCCAAGCTGTGTATTTAAGAACTGACTTCATTTCTTCCAAATATCAATTTTATAAATACCACACAAACTGAGTAAGAAAGAACCCATTTATCCAAAAAAATGACAAATAGAAATGAGATAAAATACATTGATTAGATCATATACCAGAGAATGTATTAATTCTCATGGAGGAGAGAGAGAGAGAGAGAGAGAGAGAGAGAGATGTTTGTGTGTTTGTGTGTGTGTGTGTGTGTGTGTGTGTGTGTGTGACAGAGACAGACAGACAAAAAGAGACAGAGACAAAGAAAGGGAGGGAGAGAATTTCACCTAAGGCAAAACTTTTCCTAATTACCTAATAAAGTAAATGGAGTCTAGGAGCAGAATTAAGGTTCAGGCTTCTCTGTAAATCACTTTCTTACCAGAGATTTCCTCTTTCTTCAAAAATCTGAACAGAGTCTGGTACTAAATGTCTTCTCTCTTAAAACTGGAAGCTGGAAGACTAACATTTCTCTTGTTTGAAGTTCTCAGCAAGTCTGCCCCTAAAGTAGGTATGTAGCACTGAATAATTGTTATCAATAAGAAGTCTTACACAAATGGTTTTTGAACCTCAAGATACAAGTAAAATGCAGTTTGACTGATTGACCTCTTAAGATCTATTCTACTCTAAAACTATAATATATATATATATACATATATATATATATATATATATAAAACAATAAGGTAAAATTCACAGCAAAAATTTAATGATTCAATATATGATAAAGATCTAGAAGATGTAGTTAAAATTTTTGGAATTATAGGGTTTTTCTTAGGATCAGGCTTTTATTTTTAAAATGGTATAGCTAAGTGTTTTGTAGTTATCTAAAGAGCTAAATATGGGTAAAACTGCAAAAAATGATGGCCTATTGATGATGTAGTAATTGTTGTTTTGATGATTGACTCTCTCTGTTCAGCATTCCCTTAGCCCCTAGAGGTGACCTCTCCCCTATACAATATTTGTGTATACTTTATTCATTCTATCAGCTACCACATATTTTGAGAGCAAGGCTGTGCTTATCAATTGAAAGCATTTTTAAGCCTTTACTATTTGGAAGCACTCTACTGTTATAAAAACGTATTTGAAAAATGTGACTCTACTAGCTATCTAAGTATTTAAAACACAATTCATGCTTAATAAAAAATAATAGAGTAAATTTAAAACAGTATTGTTTTAAGCACATTTTAAGTGAACCTTTCAACAATAAATGTCTTTGATAATAAAAAAAGGAAATATAGGATGTAGATATTTATCAAAATATTTAATTTGAAACTATTAGCAATCACTTTTATATTTTGTTCAATTAGACAAACATGTATTAAATATTATTTCATTCAAGAAACTAGGTAACTAGGAATCCATTTTTCATCTTTGTTTCCCTATCTGCTCACACAAGATCTGGCAAATAGCAATGTTTAATAAATGCCCTATTAATTTATAGCAATTGCTTTTGTGCTAACAAAGGCAATCAACTAAGGGAATGCTCATCAATTTGGCACTGGATGAACAAAATATAATAAGTGAATGTAATGTAGTACTACTTGGGATACTAATGTGATCTTAAAAATAAAAAGGGGATATATTAGAAAGAGCTAGGAAGAATTATATAAGCAGATGCATAATAAAGTAAGAAGAATCAGGACAATTGATACTATAATATCAATATTATATAAATGAACAAATCTGAAAAAAAAACCCATCATTCTACCCAGTCTCTTTGCAGATAAGTTATGGACAATTACACAAACTATAAAATATATTTCTGGATGTGGCTAGTGTGAGGAGTGAGAATTTGTTCTGCTTGACTCCGCTTATATAATACAATAACTGTGTTTCTTTTTTATTCCAAGTTGATAGTTTAGGAAAGGTAGAAGAGAGAAAAAAAAGGGGATAATTAGAAATAAATAAGTGATTAAATTAAAAACAAACAAGAAAGCAAACACATACTTCATTAATTGGCAAATACTTAATGTACTTATTATCCAATGTAATGAATAGAACATGTTCAGATATTTATAATTAAAGAAAGACTGTTAAAAGTGAAAAAGTAAGGTCCTGGGAAAGAGGCTTTATGAAATTACAAGGAGTAGAGATCATTTTCTCCAAGGGAAAAAAAAATGTGACTGAATCAGGAATGAATTTGTGGAGGACCTTAGCCTTATAAGAACTGCAAAAGTTGAAAAAATGGGTGAGGGGAAAAATTTCTGATTGAAGTATAGAATAGGGTATAATCAAGTGCATAGCAGGAAGAGGGCAAGATGAAAATGGAGGTGGGGCAGTTTTTGATGGGGTGGATAGAGCACTGGTCCTCCAGTCAGGAGAACCTGATGACCTGCCCAGTAGATCCTTTAAAAAAATAGAGAATGGAAAGTGGTTCAGGTTGATGGGAATATGGAGCATGCGATAACATTGGAATGGTAGTTTGCTGAAAAATTTTGAAATACACTGAACGGAGAGACTCTGAAGCTTTATGTTGATGTAACCTCCAAACAGAAACTCAAAACAGAAAACATTAAGACCAGATTATACAGGGTACATTATATAAAGCCCATGAAACCATAATTGTATCTTAAATTATAGAAACATAACTTCAATTAACTTAATAAACATTTATTAATTTAATATATAAAATAAATATATTATGAATGTATGTCATATATAATATAAACTCTGCTAAGGATAAAGGATACAAAAATGCTACATGGTACATCCTCTACCTTTATAAATCTTGTAATTTGATGTAGATTACAACAATTAAGCACATATTGATCATACAATATAAAATATGATGTTTTTCTTTCATTAAATCTTATTGTAGGGGAGGCTAGGTGGCATAGTGGATAAAACACCGGCCTTGGAGTCAGGAGTACCTGGGTTCAAATCGGGTCTCAGACACTTAATAATTACCTAGCTGTGTGGCCTTGGGCAAACCACTTAACCCCGTTTGCCTTGCAAAAAAAAAAAAACCCTAAAAAACAAAACAGCACAAAAATCTTAATGTAATATTTAGTTTTTATTCTAAAATCAATTATTATTAGGTGCCTCTAGTTTATGTTAATTAAAATGTTCTTACAGTTATCTAAATCTAATCTGTTTTGTTTCCTTCTTTGTCCCTCTTCCTTATATCAATAAAAAGTAAGAGGGATACTCTAATTCTAGTTATATGGATCAGCAAAAGTGAATAATTATGACATTTTTCTCCATTTATTTGATTGGCTATAGTTGGAGAGGGTAGTTACCCCATATAGAATATATGGAGAGAGAAGATGTAATCCCCAGTCCAGTGGATCAGAAGAATATTCTAATTACATCCATTACTTTGGTAGTGAGTCATTGTTTATTTGTTATTTTAGGAGGCAATTCTTTTCCAGATCTTATGGCATCTTTCCTGTCTTGACTCAGTTACCTGATCACTTTCTTAATTTTTGCCACTGTAATTCCTTAACTTTCCCTTGCTCAGAAAATAGGAATCATGATATTTCTCCAAAGTCATTACTCTCCCTTCCCCTATAGTTTCACAGATGCAGTAGAAGGGAATAGGTATATAGAAAAGGGGCTCACCAATACTGACAACAAGGTCAAACCCAAATAATGGCTACTTACCAACAGGTAATCCTTAGATCTCCAAGAAAAGTAGAACCTCTGGAACACTAGTCCAGTTTCCAAACTAGACCCCCTTCCTTATCCAGGGAAATAACTCCCATGGAGATAATCTAATTAGGAATCTGGTTAGATTGTTGTGACAACACTCTGAATTGCACCAAATTGAATCATACCAAATACTTTAAAAACGTATTGCCCTCACACTGAATTCTGACATTGGAAAGAATTACACTAGATAATGCAAACAAATTTTATGCATTATTTTCTTTGGTTGAATATAGGATCTGATAAATTAAATAAATTATTTTGAGCACATTCAATAAATTCATTTTAGAATTCAATCCAATGATAGCATATATTCCTTTTTGTCCTTTGTTCTTTTAACATGAAGATTTAAACCAAAACTCCTTTGAAAGACAATCTTTTTAAATAAGATTTTTTAAAAAAGCATCCCGGATAGGTCAGTATCTTCAAAAGAGGATGGATCATTGTCTCAATGGGTTAGTGAGCCTTCTTGAGTTTCTTTTGCATATTCCACATACTCATTATGAGGAAATGGGATTACCATTAAGGAAATATAATTAGAACACACATGCAGAACTTACTGATACCTTTCCTAATAGGCAAGTTGGACTGGAAAATATGGGGGTAAGTACTAACCATTCATTCACATGATACGGACTCAAAATTGACTTGCATAGTTCCTCTATCATTAGTTGCAACATCCAAATCTCTGTTGTTTGTAAATATAAGAGTTGGCATAGTGACCAACAGAGGCAGATAGATGTTACATGAAAGCCCTCTGCATAAACATTGTGGGCAATAAATATTACAAATAATTCCACATTTCTTTCAGTGTCATAAAGATTGAACAGACTTTGATTGACAGTTACAATCTCCCACATCCCTTAAGGAGACAAATTAGGTAATCTAAGTCAGGTTGCAGATTAAACTATGAGCAGCCTCTGCGTGTCCTAATTTGAAAGAGGAAATCTATATATTCCCAAGATCATTGAGAAAAACACTTTAAATATAAATACTAAGAATAAAAGACCACAGTAAAACAATAATAATCATGAATATTAAATAACAGCAAATCTTCTTGTAACTTCATAACCTATTCTGAATGTTCATTCAATCAGCATATTTCATTTTTGAGTCCCAGATGTTTCATGCAACTGATCAGTCCCTATAAATCTCTTCCATTGGTCATACTGGAAAAGATCTAATCCACAGTGAAACTCTGAAGGAGACTTATACTAGTTGATCTGCTTCTGTGGTTCCAAGTCACTTTCAGAGAGATTCCTAGGTAATTCTGCTAAAAACTGCCAATAATAAGACTCACTATATAATTTAGTTTAACCTTCCAAAATTGTTTTTCCAGTAACTGTGGTGAAAACTAATTCAACCATATGGATCACAACAAAGATATAAGTGAATAACAAATTAGGAATTCATAATTCACCTGAAACTTCAAAGATTTTCAGTTTTTACTTATCACTTGCCCTATCTTTGCCTAGACTTTGAACTTGATATATATATATATGTATATATGTATATATGTATGTATGTATATGTATATGTAGTCATACACTAAAGATTCAGAAAATCAGTTCTTCCACCCCTTAATCTTATCAGACTGGTACTCCAAAATAAGAAAAAAATATTGATGATTTAAATTTTTTTACAATTATTAGTGCAATTACATTGATAAAAACAATTTAACTTTAAGAGCTTATCAAAACATACTCAAGCCTCCTTTTCCTATTAGACACATTTGGAAGCTAATTGAATAGATATAGATATATAATAGAATAGATGAAGATTTAGCTACATAGACATATACAGACATTTGTGTGCATATATATTTGTAATATCCTAGTTTTTGAATTTGTAATAATCTAATCTTTGCTTCTCAAAATTTATTACTCCATTAAAAGCAAAAAAAGAAAACAACCCAACAACTTTGCTATCTTCATCCTTATCCCCTTTTTGGAAGATATAAATTATCCTCATCATCCTCTTCCTCATCATCTTATATTATTCTTTAATACTTTAAACACATAATCTTATATATGAATATATAACTATCATGAATATGCTATGAATATATAACTATTATGAAATATCATGATTAAATAACTATTAGCAAGAGCATGGAAAGCCCAAGAATTCATTTCCCTACATGCATAGGCTGTGGAGTTGAAGACAAATACAGTGTAGCAATAGTAAAATCTTTCATACTTGCATCCTATTATGGTAAGTTGAATATTTTACTATTAATTTGCGAATTAATGGATTTCTTAATATATCAACAAGCTTCCACTGATTACCTACCCTAATTATAGAAATTTACTATCAAAGGAAAAAAAAAAGGAAGGAGATAACGACTTAGGCTGATTGAGCACAAGTCATAACAAGGGGGGGGGACTTCCTTAGCTCTGTTTGATTTCAGACAAAAAAGATCATAGTTAACTTCCAATCATATAGCTAAGTTTCACATTATGCATAAGTCACCAAACATCAGACTTAGAATTAACTAGGGGGCAAAATTTCCTTTTTAAAAAGGAAATAGCACAATGTAGAAAACTGAGTTGAGAGGATCTTTCCTTTACCCATACTAGATTATCCTATCAATTTTAACAGGCACAGTAAATCACCTTTAGCAGTTCTCAGACTACCCTTCCTTTGGGCTGTATTGCCTTTGAATGGTGGACTACTGGCTTAATTAAAATTTAGGTAATGATACCTGAAATTAAAATTTAAAACAATTTCATATTACAATCCCATGAGATTTCCCCTCAAATAATAAAAAAATCACTAATCACAGCTTAAGACTAGAATATTATTATTTTGCTCATTTTCTAAGAACAGTTAACAATTTAAAAAATCACATAAATTGCATAAAGTGCATTAAAATTAAGAAATTGATGAGGTTGTAAAATCTCAGCAGGTGTGAATGAATTCACATATTCAAGACTGACAATTGTTAGGAATATAAGTTTATCCAGTGGACTGGATTCCAAAAAAAGGAACTAACATCTTGGAGTTTAATAGATAGAAACTGTTAAAGGGAAATTTAAGCTAGAGTATGAGCTGGGAGGTTATTGGGAAGGGTTTAGGGAGGAACTTAGTAGATACTAGACGGAAAGTCAGCAATCTGATAGGATAAATAGAAGGGGATAAATTCCTAGAACTATTCAAAGTCCCAGGAGTTTTCTTTTGTAATCTCAAATTGACTGAAGGGAGATCTATTGGTGACATATCTTTTATCATTTTAATATTGTCTTTGGGGTTATCTTGGCAAAGCTAGTAGAATGATATTTCCTTTTCCAGTGGATCACCTTTTTTCACTATGACCGGTCTATGTTGGGTAACCCTGCATGGTCATAGCTCACATTTTCATTGAACTATACAAGTCCTTCTGCTATGACAAAGCAGTGATCCCATTAATCCTATTTTCTCAGAATTAATAATGCAAGCTCAATAAAGTTTTAAATGTAAGGTTATTTTTATGAATGTTGCTTGTAATTTTAAATAAAAGATTTTGGGGAAAACTTTCAAGCAAATTCATTTTTTTCATGTGTGTGTGTGTATGTGTGTGTGTGTGTGCGTGTGCACGCGCACGTGTGTGTGTATGTATAATTAATCAGTTTATTTGAAAAAGAAGTGAGCCAGATTGGTCCAGTGAAAATAGTGCTGCATATGAATCCAGAGGACCTAGATTTGAATACTGTCTCTGCAATTTACTCTGTAGGTGCACTTCGTTCTAGATCTCAATATTCTTGAATCAGGGGAACTCTGGGCAGAGAGAAAGATAGTAATTTTTTTTCCTTTTTTTTCTATTGAGACAAATGTTATGATCCTTTTCTGTATTGTAATTCTTTCCTTATCAAGAAATGTACCTAGCAAACAGATATTCTAGTAAAATATGTTTTTAAACTGTTAAACCTTTTCTATTTCTGTTTCTATATTGATTCTGTATTGGTCTGATATTTAATCTTATCTAAACTAGTGATTCTGAGTTATCATAGCAGACTCTCCTAGTTATACATCAAAAATTCCTTAAGACTACCTTGAGTTAACAAAGACCCTAATTCCCAGTCAAGCTGATACATTCAGCTAAGGTATTATAAATGTTTAGCTTTAATTTAAGAAGTTAAGGTTAATCTACAATTTGTAACTCCTCCATAACGTGCAGAAACACAAATCCCTCCTTAACTCCTCCCTGCACAAGAGGCGAGCAACATTCCCTTTATGAGTTCTGATCACTCTCCTTATTGCTGTTTTTAGAAGATTTTAGCTAATCAATCCGGCTATTTAGTTCCAGTTGTATTTTTCTGTTTTGCCCTTCCCCCTTTCCCCATTCTTAACTGTCTTTGATATTCTCTTGTAGGTATTTCTTCTTTGTTTAAACTTACTATCTTCTTAAAGACTCACTTTTTTTTTACTTTACTACTTTACTACAGAGAGTGCAAGTAGTATGGACTGGGCATGTTGTTAGAATGCCAGAAGTACACTTGCCAGAAAGGCTATTTATTTTATGGAGAACTCACACAGGTCAATCAGTCACAGGGGGATCAGAAGAAGTGATGCAAGGACACCCTGAAGGTCTCATTGAAGAACTTTCTGGCACAGGACCACTCAGCCTGGTGTTCCCTCATCAGTGAGGGTGCTGCACTCTATGAGGAAAGTGGAATTGAAGCAGCTCAAAGGAAATGTGATATACATAAGTTTAGAGTAAGCACCCCAAGTGTTCACATGAACTATTTGTACCTAACATGTGGTAGAGCATTCTGAGCTCATATTCATGTGATCAACCACAGTTGAACATATTGTAATTAATCTCAAATATAGTGCTGTTATTTTAATCTTCTTCAATAACAAAGGACAAGAACCAACTAGCCAACTTTTGGTATGTGAATTAAATATTGTGTGTGAATTAAAATTTAAGCCTTTTCCTACTCTCTTGGATCAGAAAGTCTTGTTATTTCTTCACGGATAAAAGAACTCCCATTGATCCTTGCAAGCCTCCTCCCCGAGGAATTTCCTCTGATACATTCTCAAATGGAAAAGGACATGGTTGGACTATGTCAGTAGTGCCAAACTCTAATAGAAATGAATGCCTCAAGGAAGCACATTAAAAACTAAAAATTAACATTTTCTATCTTGTATTTTTATTATAAATTATATTATATTATACAATGTTTTGATCTTCTGAAACATTGTTTTAAAGCTGTGTTCTAACTAACCTTCAAAGTTCCTTTCAATATCTATACTCTACAGTTGAAGAAAAAGAGTAACTTTCTAACAAACATAACACACTCTTCCCTCAAGTAGGAGCACATCCTTCTCTCTAGCAGAAGGATACTTTCCCATTGGAAGTTTTTGTTTCTACTGAATGGACCTATGTTTCAGTATTCCTAAACATAACACAGTCTTTGTGTGAGTTAAACTCTATATTAGTGTGAATGACTGAGTTGTATCATGGGACCCATTTTCCATTCTTCTGTTCCTTTTCTTTTCTATTGCTTATAGTAAAATTTTGCAATGAACTTAATCCCATTGTTTTACATGTCATTCTCAGCATCTGAACTCATTACAATGTTTCTCAAACAACTCTGCTTCATACACTGGCCTTTCCTTAGACATAACCTGAGCACCTGGATAATACTTTAATCTGTTGACAGTCATGCCTATATACTGGGTACCCAGGTTTAGAAGGCAAGGGGTCAACAGTGAAACTCTAGGTCTTCCCAGGAAGGCCTCTTTTATGCCAGAGGACAGTTTCAAAACATCCTCTAGTATGACATTTTAGTAGGAAAAATCATGTAATTGATGAAAACTTTTAAGTACAGAATTTAGCTGAGATCTCGAATATTTTTACCCACATAATTAACTAGCTTGGGATTCTCAAGGAAGGCCATGGCATCGAGGGAGGTAATGCCATGACAAGCATATGAATTGGATTTGACTGAGGGGGTGCTGTGTTAAGTCACAAGCCTCACATTCTCCTCCAGAGCCATCTGGGTCTAGTGGCCAGACATGAATTAGGATGACTAGAAATGGCCTTGGATGTGAGTCAATCAAGGTTAAGTGATTTGCCCAAGATCACATGGCTAGCAAATGACAAGTGTCTGAGGTCACATTTGAACTCCCATTTTCCTGACTTCAAGGCCAGTGCACAATCCATGGTGCCACCTAGCTGTCCTGAGTATCTATAAGAAAGGTAAGAAAGAATCACATTTGAAGAAAGGAAAACTGTCCAAGATTATGATTCAACTTTATTAGTAATCAACTGGTAAGGGTTTCTGAAATGCTGACTTTATCTTCAATAATATTTATTGTTTATAAATATATCTTCAACAATAATTTCTTATTCATAATTGAATAACTTGAAAAGCTGAAGAACATAATCTCTTACTTCAAGGAATTATTTCATTCAGGTTAACTTTCTTTTCCCCAAGTGAATACTAATGTTTATTTTACTCTCAAAAATAGGAAGAATAGATAAGTGGCAGAAAGAGTGAAGCAGCTTGAGCTCTAAGATATAGACATGTATTTTTTCAAGAGACATATATTTAATTTTTGTATAAAAGCTAAATGGGAATTCTGCTAAGTCTTATACTGTATGTTTCTTCTTTAAGGATATGATTTCTCTCTCATCACATTCAACTTAGATCAATGCATACTATGGGAATGATGTAAATATCAAAACTGCCTTCTATGGGGGGAGGGAAATGAGATTGGGGGAAAAATTATAAAACTCAAAATAAATAAAATCTTTCTAAAATTTAAAAAAAAAACTAAATGGGGTCTGTCCAGTACCCTAGGGGACTCAAGTGGACTAGTTTTTTTTTCATTTTTGGTATTGCTAGGCAGCATGTGAAGCACAAATATCTGCTTTTTGAGTATGTTCACTTTGGCAAACATGAAGCCAACTGTATCTCCTTCCATGTGGGTGACTATATCTTTTAAATAGTTTGGAATTTTCATGGATCAGTGTATTGAGTAATCAAGTTTTTCATGATTGATCATCATTACAACATTGCTAGTAATATGCACAATGATTTTCCAGCTATTCTCATTTCATTTTGCATCAGTTTAGACAGGTATTGCCATATTTTATCTGAAACTACCTTTCTCTTCATTTCTTATAGTACAGGAGTACTCCATCATGTTCCTGTTACAAATTTGTTCATCCATTTCCCAATTAATGAATATCCCCCCTGATTCCAATGCTTTGCCAGCATAAAAAAAGAGCTGCTAGAAATATAATATAATATATATATATATATATATATTTTTTTTTTACTTGATTTCTTTGAAGTATAGATCTAATTTTGTGTCAAAGGATATACAGTTTTCTAATTCATTGACCACCATTCCAAGCTGTTCTACAGAATGATTGGATCAGATCATCATTTGACCAACAGTTTATTAATCTACCTATTTTCCCTCATCCTCTCTAGCATTTGTCACTTATGATAGGCTTATATAGCACAGAAATGTTTTAATTTGCATTTTCCTATTCAAGACTGATTTAGAGCACTTTTTTCATATGCTTCAAAATAAAAACTGCATGTTCATTTTTTTTGGTCATTTATCAATTGGGGAACACTTATTTTTATGAATTTTCAGAAATAAGACCTTTATCATAGACACTGGCTATAAAATTTTTTTGATATTACTTGGTTGTCCATGGTACCTTCTAGCAAAATATAGTTTCCCTTACCTCTTTTTAATTAGGTCTATTTTTGTTTTTTCATTGTCTGAGATCACGATTGTTATCCCCTTACTTTTTTTTTTACTTCCTCTGAAGCATAATAGAATCTGTTCAAGGTTTTTGCCCCCTTAACTCTGTGTAACTTTCTGTTTAAATGATCTCTTGTAAATAACATATTACTAGTTTCTGGTTTCAATCTGCTTCCATTTTATGGATGTGTTCATCTTATTCACAGGCAGTTATAATTTTTGCTTATTTTCCTTCATTCTTTTTTCTTCTCTTTATCCTTCTCTCTTTGTTTTTCTTCTCCCTCCTCAGAAATTGACTTTGCTCCTGACCCCTATTTCCCTTGATCCACCTCCCTATTATCATTGCTACCCCCATATCTCTGATTCCCACTCCTCTTCCTTATTGTGTAAGAAAAAATGTATATCCAAATGAATGTGTGTGTATTTGTATGTATGTGTGTATATTTTTCTCTTCTTTGTACAAATTCTGATAAGAAATATGTTAAAGCATTGCCTATCACCTCTCATTTTTACCTTGACAGTAAAAGTTCTTCCTTAATTCTACTCAAATTAAATTACTTATTCATTGCCATACCAATCAAACTACCAAATAACTACTTTACTGAGCTAGAAAAAATAGTAACAAAATTCAACTACAGCAACAAAAGGAAAAGACTAGAAAGGAAACTGATGAAAAAAATGTAAAGGAAGGTGGCCTAGCTCTACAACATCTAAAACTATACTACCAAGCAGCAGTCATCAAAACTACTTTGTACTGGTTAAGAAATATAATAATGGGGGCTACTAGGTGGCAGAGTGGATAGATCATTGGCCCTGGAGTCAAGATTGCCTAAGTTCAAATTCCATTTCAGACACTTAATAATTGCCTAGCTGTGTGTCCTTGGGCAAGTCACTTAACCCCATTGCCTTAAATAAATAAAATATATATATATAATAATGGATCAGTGGATCAGGATAGGTTTAAAAGAAGTTGCATTAGACTATAGCAATCTACTATTTGACAAACCAAAAGACATCAGCTTCTGGGATAAGAACTCACTATTTGACAAAAAAGTGGGGAAAACTGGAAAAGAGTATGGCAAAAATCTAGGCATAGATCCATATCTCATACCCTATATATCAATATTAGGTCAACATGGATACAAGATTTAGACATAAAGAGTGATACCATAGATAAATTAACAGACTAAGAATTGTTCTATTTATTAGTTCTATGGAAAGGGGATAAATTTATGAACAAATAAGAATTAGAGTACATTATTAACTGTAAAAATAAATGCTTTTTGACTGTATTGAATTAAAAAGGTTTTTGCACTAATAAAATCAATGCTGCCAAAATTATAAGGACAGCAGAAATCTAAGAAACAATCTTCACAACTAGGAATTCTGATAAAGGTCTCCTTTCTAAATATATAGAGAATTGCATCAAATTTATAAGGTCACAAGTCATTCCTCAATTGATAAATGGTCAAAGAATATGAACATACAGTTTTCAAATGAAGAAATTAAAGCTGTATATAATATGAAAAAATGCTCCAAATCATTATTGATTAGAGAAATGAAAATGAAAACATCAAAGAGGTATCATATCATACCTATCAGATTGACCAAGATTAGAAAAAGGAAAATGATCAATGTTGGAGAGGTAGTAGGGGGATTGGGAACATTGATGCATTGCTGGTGGAATTTTTAAGGGATCCAACCATTCTGGAGAGCAATATGGAACTATGCCCAAAGGGCAATAAAACTGTTCATACCCTTTGACCCAGCAATTACAATTCTAGGTCTATATCCAGAAGAAACTATAAAAAAGTAAAAAGTCCAATATGTTCCAAAATATTCATAGCAGCCCTTTTTTGTAGTGGCAAAGAATTGGCAATTGAGGGGATGCCCATCAATTGTGGAATGGCTAAACAAGTTATGGTACATGAATACTATGGAATTCTATTGTTCTATAAGAAACCATAAATAGTTGCACTCTAGAGAAGCATGGAATGACTTAGGGATCTGATGCTGAGAAAAGGGAGTAGGGCCAAGAGAACAATGTACACATCAACAACAACATTGTGAAATGAACAACCTTCATGGAAGCAGCTCCTCTCAGTAGTTCAGAGAGCTAGGACAACTGTAATGGACCAGCAATGGAGAATGTTATCCCTATACAGAGGTAGAAAAATAAAACACAACTCACCTTCAGAATCTGATGAGTGAAACTTTAAACCTAGCATGTACATATGGATGGAAATAAATAAATAAATAAATAAAATTTTTTAAAAATTGCTTCCTTGTAGGCTTCTTTTATGGGAGAAAAATTTCCCTATTTTACCTCTCCCCTCTTCTCCCTTTCCTCTTTTTCACCCCTTCATTTTATTTTCTTGTTTTCTTTTTTCTTTTTTAGATTTTTTTTTTGCAAGGCAATGGGGTTAAGTGGTTTGCCCAAGGCCACACAGCTAGATAATTATTGAATATCTGAGACCGGATTTGAACTCAGGTACTCCTGACTCCAGGGCTGGTGCTCTATTCACTGTGCCAATACCCCTTCATTTTTAAAAAGATCATTCCAACCTAACTGACCCATATCCATGCCCTCTGACTATGTAGAGTTACCCATCATTAGCAGCTACACCCAGTGCCAGAAAAGGGTCTTTTCTAATCTGTTTCTTATCAGTCATATGACCCCTTTACCATTGCTGGACTGAGAATTATCAGTGCTGTAGCTATAGCTGACTGTCCTAGTTATCTTCAATGCCCATGACTATACTACTGTCATGCTCTTGGCAGATTCTCTCCATTTGTTACAGACCTCTCATGCTGACCTCCCCAAGTTGTATTAGGCTGGAAAGCTATCTGACTATTGACTTGGTAGCTCCAAAATTTGATATGAGGAGATATTTTAGGGTTGTGTAAAGGGAAATATTGAGAGAGAGTAGCTCAATTTCATGACAGCTTTTCATTAGTCACCTTGACTCCTCTCTGGTGGATTTCTTTCCCTCATCTTTTACTTATTCTTTTGTAGGTAACTCTTAACTGTTAGATAAATCTGGAAATATAAACTAAATGGCTGAGAAAGGATGATCTTGCTTCCCACTACTTATCTACCATTTTACTACAGATTCTGAGAAAGAAGTCTTAAGATGGTTACTTCCAATTTGAGTTGTTTATTCTTGGTTTCTGATACTGATTAATATAGATGGAGCAGTTTGAGCCTTGGTGATTTTGGAGCCATGATAGCAGGTTGACTGATGTAGGCAACCTAGTAGGCAAAGAAATCCTGAGAAACTAAGGTGACTGGAACTCAAGAAGGAGAAGAATGTAGATTTGAAAATGGGATCAGGATTTATGGAAAGCAAGTTAGTCTATTAATCTAGTTCCCTTCTTCTCTACAGATACTGAGATGGTACATGGGGGAGGGGGGTTATACCTCTAACATTTTGGAAGAATAGTTTGCATTTCTATGATTTTGCTTTATAAAGTGTATATATATATATATATATATACATATATATATATATATATACATACATACATACATACATATGTGTGTGTTTGTGTCTTTAGTAAATTCTCCATTGTGTTACACAGGAGACTGCAGGAGGGAGATTATACCTTCTCTATGTTGGCAGCATGAGAGTAAGTTTGTATGTTTTTGTTTATATCTGTAAAGAAAAGTGGAATACTAATACATTGTGGATAGAGTTGTGAACTGATCCAACCATTCTGGAGAGCATTTTGAAACAAACCCCAACAGACAATAAAACCACACATACCCTTTGATCCAGCAATACCACTACTAGGTCAATATCTCAGAGATTATTAAAAAAAACACCTATGTGTACAAAAATATTTATAGCAGCACATAATTGAAAAATGAAGGTATGCACATCAATTAGAGAATGGATGAACCAGTTATGGTATATGAATATGATGGGGTACAACTATTCTATAAGAAGTCATGAGAGGGCAGACTTGAGAAAAGTCTAGAAACACATACAAGAACTGATGCTGAGTGAAGTGATTAGAACCAGGAGAGCATCATACACATTAAAATCAACTTTATGAAATGATAAACTGTGAAAGGCAACTCCTCTCAACAATTCAGTAATCAAGGACAATCCCAAAAGATTTGTGATAGAAAATGCCATTCAAATACAGAAGAAAAAAAATACAACAAAAAAATCCACTATAGACTATGACTGCAGACCAAACATATTATGTTCACTTTTTAAAACTTCTTTTATGTTCTTTTTCTTTTTCTCATATTTTTTTCCTTTTAGTTTCCCCTTTCATAGTGTGATATAGAAATATGTTAAGTTGAATTGTACTTGTACAATTGTACAACAATCAGATTACTTGCTGCCATGGAGAGGGGCAAGTCAAGGGAGGAAAGTAGAAAAAATGTCTTTGCATGAAATTAGAAAAAATAAAATAACATAAAAATAATAATTTATCATGCTGAAAACTAAGAAGAAATCTGCTCATCAGTTTCCCTAAGATTTGAATCAATCTATCTTGAATCCCAAAGTGCCAAAGTTTGACACACTTAAGTGAAAAGAGGGTTATTTCAATTTCATTTTCATTGGGAGTGGTGAACTAAGAATTCCATTGCAAGTCATTTCACAATTCCTTTTAGTTATGTAAGAGGTCAGCTTTAAAAAAAAAACAAAGAGGTACTCTCTAAGGGATTTTGTTGGGGGCGGGGGGAAGAGGCTTGGCGGTCGCTTAGAAGGGGAAACATAATCACCTTATAAGGGAATGTTACAGAACTCGGCCCCTCATTGGGTAAGAGTTCATGGGAGGGAAGACAGAGGGGATAAAAGGGTCGGCTGAGAGGTGGGGGGGAGCGGGAATGTGATCACAGAAGAATAAAGACTCATTACCCACCTCAGGCGCTCTGTCTGGTTCTTCCCCCATCAAAGAGTGGGGGCCGGGGGTACCCCGAAGACTCATCACGCGTTGGACTGGTGAGTAAGAGGACGGACTAGCATAAAGAAGCCGGCGTTGTAAATAAAAACCCGGCAAGTGGCGCCCGGAACAGGGACCTGATTTTGCTAGGGAACGTCTGAATCCGCTGGTCGGATTCTCCAGACAGCCTCGGTCGTTTCTGACCGGGAGGAAGGAGAGGGCGTTTACTCTCAGATATTGCCTGAAGGACATATCCCTATTGTGTTGACTATGCTTTCCTTCCCCTCCCTTTCTCCTTCTGCTCTAATCACGCTCCTTGCCGTGCTGGCCTGTCTGATTGTGCCCTGCTGCCTCCTTCTCTTTTGCCGAACGGGAACTTTCCAGTTCTGCCACCTGTTAGGATTGCAGCCTCGGCTAGTAGACAGCATGGGGGGCCGGAATAGTATTCCCGCCTTTGAGCCGGAGGAAAAAGAGGCCGTTGCAGCGCAGCTTTATAAACTCTGCGCTAAGCATGGCCGTAAATTACCTATCAAGACGTGCCGTGCTTTTGTTGAGAATATCTGGAACATCTGCCCTTGGGTGCAACATAGTGGGATCCAACCAGATAAATGGAAGGTGGTAGGGCAGCAGATGGCCTCCTATAATGACACCTGCCCGGGAAAACTGACCCCCAAGGATTTTACAGTGTATAAGATAGTGGATGCAGCCCTGCATCCCCAGAAGGTGACTTTGGCACAAACAATCAGCACTCAGGTGGGTAGCTCGTTGGCGGGATCGGATTCAGAGAGCTCAGAGGAAGAGGGAAGGCCACCCCCTCCCCTGTATCCATGGGAGGAACTTAGAAGAAACAATGGGGGAACAAGGGGCCCCCAGGGAGAAGAAAATGCCGCATGCCCCTCCTTACCGAGACAGAAAGAAAAGGGGGAGGGCGATGAATGTGGCACACTTAGAGATTCAGGGCCGGAAGTTTCCGAGCGCGGGAAGGGAGGGGTGCAAACAGTCCTCAGGGGTGGCAGGAAGAGGAGCGTGAGTAGGTGGGACCGGGAGGCTGCTGACGAGGAGGGAGAAGTCCGCGCTGATTGGACAGCTGCTGCGCCCCAGGCTTGGCGGCCCAGCCAGGAAACAGAGGCAAAAAATCCCCCGTGTTCCTTGTCCGCCCTTCAGAGATCCCCTCAAGGGCTCTGCCCATCCGGCCTACTTGTCACCAGTGCCTCCATAGCAATAGAGAAAGGGGAGGAGGTGGACTGGGATGACTGGGGCCTCTACCCGGTATTTACGGACCCCCCTTACCGGAGCCCGAGACTACCGCCCTGTCCCTTTTAAGATGCTTAAGGAACTTAAGGAGGCCGTGACTAAATACGGCCCAAGCTCCCCTTATGTAAAAAGACTGATGCAAAACCTCTTTGCTACGCACCCTTGGACCCCTGCTGACTTTGACGAAATTGCAGCCGCGTGCCTAGATGCCTCCTTATATTTAGCTTTTAAGGCTCAGGCCCGCAGAGAGGCCTCTAAGCTGGCAAAATCCCGGGGTTATACTCCCCTGGATTTAGCCATTGACCTCCGGTGTGGAACTGGAGCCTATACTGACCCTGCTGTTCAGGCCCAGTATGGCCAGTTTGAGCTAGAGACTGTTAAAGAAACACATGTTGCAGCTTGGGATAAGATTGGAGCCATGAAAGGGGGGAGAGCCACACAGAAGTTGGTTGGGCTGAAGCAGAGAGCAGATCAGACACCCCTCTCATTTGTGAACGAGGTTAAAGAGACAGTGACTCGTATAATGGGAGACACCCCGGGATCTGATCTACTTATGAGACAATTGATTAAAGAGGGTCTTCGCCCCAAAGGGATCGCAGCCATTAGCAGCCTTCCCCCCGACGCTTCATTAGAAGGAATTGTTGACAAATTGCTGGACATGCCCAGTGAGGATTCAATTCAAGCCTTAGTGACTGCCATGGAGAACCGGGAGGATAGCCTCCTGACCGCCCTTCACGGTATGCAGGTGAGACCCACCTGTTTTGGGTGCGGAAAGCCAGGGCACCTCAAAGCACAGTGCAGGCAGCGGCCCCCCTCCACTTCAGTTCCGACCTGTTATTCCTGTGGAAAGCCAGGTCACATAGCCAGGTTCTGCCGATCCAAAGGGAAGTCGGGAAAAGGGAAAGGGAGGGGCCCGGCCGCGCCCCCCCCCCCCCCCCCCCCCCCCCCCCCGTGCTCGAAGACAGCGGCCCCATTACTGTGACTATCCCCGTGAGGGTTGACTATAGAGAAGGGACACAGCAGAGAGAGATCGGGCCTTGGGAAGCCTCGATGATTCCCATCGAGCTAAATATTTTCCCAGCGCTCATCACAGGGGCTGAGAGATGTGTGGACTTAGTCACCCATACCCAGGTCATTTTTGGTCCCGGAAGTCCCACATCCGTAAGGGTCACAAACCCCCACCCCTTTCCCACCTTGGTAAAACAGGGCCAAGAGGTAGGAAAGGCGCTGCCCTTGCGGGCCCCTCCCGCTCATGTGAACTGGGTCCACCCGGTCAGCTCTGGGCGACCACTGTTAACCGTCACGGTGGAAAATCAGAAGCTCGAAGGGATAATTGACACTGGAGCTGATTGCTCTGTCATAAATAGGGGACAGTGGAGGCGCGAGTGGCCACTCCTACAGAGCCCTCAAGCAGTGACGGGGGTGGGGGGCAATAGATCTGCCATGAAAGCAGCACACGCCCTACGGTGGTCAGCTTTGGAAGAATCTGGACTCTTCACCCCACTGTGCCTACCCGACCTCCCTTATGCATTATGGGGTAGAGATATCTTGAGCCAGCTTAACCTGACACTTGCCACCCCTGATAGCCTGCGGGGAAATTAATTGGGGCCACTCTAGAGATGAGCTTTTCCCCTAGAATAACATGGATTAATAAGAAACCTATTTGGGTTGAGCAGTGGCCCCTGACAAAAGAAAAGCTCATCGCCCTCACAGACATAGTAATGACCCTCCTGCACGAGAACAAAGTGGAACCGTCCCTTAGCCCGTATAACTCCCCCGTCTTTGTCATAAAAAAGAAAGGGGGGAGTTGGAGAATGTTGATTGATCTTCGGGCAGTAAATGCCAACATGGTACCCATGGGGACCCTCCAACCTGGTCTCCCTATGCCCACTGCAGTCCCGCAAGGGTGGACTATTATAGTGATTGATGTTAAAGACTGCTTCTATAGCATTCCCCTCCACCCGGAGGACAAAGAAAAATTTGCCTTTTCCCTCCCCGCGATCAATTTCCAAGCCCCCAGTAAACGTTATCAGTTCACCGTCCTACCTCAGGGAATGGCCAATAGCCCCACCCTGTGCCAGCTTTACATGGATACTCTGCTACATCCTATCTTTTTAAACAGAAAGGGGGAGTTGGCAGGTCACTGACCCATTCAGACCTGTCTCAGGTACTATTTACCATGAATTTCCTACAAGTCAGGGATGACGGCACTACAGCCGCCCAGAGAATTTTCTCCCCAAAAGGACATGCTAAGAAAGAACCAACGCTCCTGCCCTCTCCCACCAAGGCCCTACCAGGCTCTAAAGTCATGTGGAGAGATGAAGAGGGAGGTTGGCATGGCCCTGTAACGGTAAAGAACAGAAGACAGGGCCACCTGTCATTTCATCCCGAGGATAAGATAGAAGAGCCAGAAAGATGGCTCCCTGTTTACAAGATAAGAGACCTTGATTAATGCCCAACCCTACGGGGTGAGAGGAATTTCTTTCTTTTTCAGGCCTTCTGATCATCGTAGGGATCCTTGGAGGTGCTCCATCTGAAGGAAATCCGACATGGGGAATACTCCGAGTTATTCCCTCTCCCCTTCCGGTAGCACGGAACTCCCCGATCTACCCTCGCCTGCTAGTGACCAATACATCGATGGGGCTCCCTTCTGCCTCGGTGGGGCCCCTCATGTGTGGCCACAGGGGAAGACATCGAGGATCCCATACCATGGAGGGATTGCCAGATGGCGGGAGGATACCCCCTTGAGGGTGAACAAGGACGCTGATTCTGGGAATCACCCTACTTGTTGTCTGTTTCTGCCGCCTAGCTAGGCGACAGAGGGGCTATATGCTTCTTACTCAGAAAGCCTTCATGGCCATGGAGACGGGGGAGGATCCCCAAGTCTGGCTAGCCGCCATGCATGACATGTGACACCTAGGGGTAAGACGAGGTAAACCCCAAGACGGGCAACTTCTCCTGACCCAGCCACCTAAGACGGGCAAGGTCCTGGGTTGAAGGAGATGACCTAAGACAGGGTTCCTCGCCCCCGGCGGATCCCCAAGTCTGGCTAGCCGCCATGCATGACATGTGACACCTAGGGGTAAGACGAGGTAAACCCCAAGACGGGCAACTTCTCCTGACCCAGCCACCTAAGACGGGCAAGGTCCTGGGTTGAAGGAGATGACCTAAGACAGGGTTCCTCGCCCCCGGCGGATCCCCAAGTCTGGCTAGCCGCCATGCATGACATGTGACACCTAGGGGTAAGACGAGGTAAACCCCAAGACGGGCAACTTCTCCTCACCCAGCCACCTAAGACAGGCCCTGAGGGTGTCGGGCGCCTAGGACGGGCAAGGTCCTGGGTTGAAGGAGATGACCTAAGACAGGGTTCCTCGCCCCCGGCTATCAGAGGCCAGTAGAAATGACACCGCTTAAGGCTAACCTCAGCACCGCTTAAGGTCACACCAAGTGATAACCTTGTAAAACAGAAAGGGGGAGATGTTGGGGGCGGGGGGAAGAGGCTTGGCGGTCGCTTAGAAGGGGAAACATAATCACCTTATAAGGGAATGTTACAGAACTCGGCCCCTCATTGGGTAAGAGTTCATGGGAGGGAAGACAGAGGGGATAAAAGGGTCGGCTGAGAGGTGGGGGGGAGCGGGAATGTGATCACAGAAGAATAAAGACTCATTACCCACCTCAGGCGCTCTGTCTGGTTCTTCCCCCATCAAAGAGTGGGGGCCGGGGGTACCCCGAAGACTCATCACGCGTTGGACTGGTGAGTAAGAGGACGGACTAGCATAAAGAAGCCGGCGTTGTAAATAAAAACCCGGCAGGATTTAGCAAATAAACTCATTTAAAAACATAAAATAGTGTTATTGACATGAGTTTATTGACAATCCTTATCAATACTCAAAGCAATTATAAAAATGCAAATAGTTAAGCCAATAAAAACATCAGGTAGTAAAAATTATAGGTGCAATATCTTTTTCTAAAGCATACACATATCATTAAGGAATGTGGGGTATAACATTCACAATTTGATATTGCTTTTAAGAGAAAATTACATTTATGGAAATTTGCACAGGTAACATTCAAACATCTTCCCTTCATTCTTTAAATATTATGTGCATTATTTATATTTTATTTGAATGAATATTTCTGATGTTATATTTTTATTTAAATACTTCAATAAAACTCTCATCATATTGATGAGGATATTACCTCTCACAGTACAGATTCTAACACATACTGTATTCAAATGCTATTTGACTCTGTGTTCCCATAAATTCTACAAGGGAATAATTCAATAATCATGAACCCAATATGTGGGAGCCTCCTTTTTGATCTCTTGATTATAGCATCATGGGATTTTTCATATGTAAATATGCATGCATGTGTGTCTATATGTGTATGTATTAGAGATAGATAGGAAGCTGGAAAAGACCTGGAAGTGAATTTTGTTTGAGTCCTTCATTTGATAGATTAGGAAAAAGAAGACTAAGGAGATTAATTTTCTGAGAACACATCAGTTGTAAGTATCAGCAAAGAAATATTGTGTATATACCCATGTGATATTCAAGCTATCCATTTGCCATTACTCACTCATGCTATATTATCTGTTTCTTTCTCCCATAATTTATAATGTATTTATTTATTTCTATCTTTTTGTAAGCTTCTTGTGCCCAGTTCATGATTAACAATAGGCTGTCAATCAGTAAAACCCACCATTTTGTTCTTTGAGTGCCTTGCAATTTTCATTTTTTGAAAAATTTAATATTCCATGCTTTATGTAATGATGATGTTTCTTCATGTAATATCAGACTTTTCCCATCTATAGTTAAACTGAATATTTTCTCTATGTCTCCCTTTTTCATTATTTTATATAAGCAATTGCTTTCTGTGAGGGGGATGGTGGAAAGCAACATTGAGGAATGTATTTTAATAAATATTTTAAATATTATAATACAAGATTTTTAAAAAAACATTCATGGTAATAGATTGGATTTTGCTTCAAGAAGAAATTAAGGGGGCAGCTAGGTGGCACAGTGGATAAAGCACCGGCCCTGGAGTCAGGGGTACCTGGGTTCAAATCTGGTCCCAGACACTTAATAATTACCTAGCTGTGTGGCCTTGGGCAAACCACTTAACCCCGTTTGCCTTGCAAAAACCTAAAAAAAGAAGAAGAAATTAAGGTTCACTGAAAATGTTGCATTATATCCCAACTGTAGTCAAATCTTCTTCTGTTAGGATATATGTACTGATGGACTGGTTCTATGATGTATCAATTTAACTGAACTTCTTGGTCCAGCCAATTACTTATTCACTTATTTTTTTTTCTTTTTGGATAGGTCCACAGGACATATTTGAATGACTTCAGATTTCCTTTAGAAACTCCATAAGATGTTAGGACTTGGAAGCACATTTCCTCAGTATTTCTTGACCTGGGCCTCCTCTCTCTGTCAGGTTTGAGAAGATATGAGGTAGGTATCTTTGGACTTCTCCAGGATTCTTCTTTCTCAAAGGATGACTCCTAGGGAATTCACTTCATTATTTCCCACCTGGCTACTTTCCCAGACTTCATCATCTTGAAAGATTTGTCATTCTGCAAGATGAAATCAGTTCAGAAACTTACACCTCCTCAAATCAGTTTCCATGCTCTTGGTATCATACTTCTCTCTTCCTCTCCTGCCTTCCTCTTTTCTGCATTTTATAAAGTTTTTCTCGACTTAATAAATGACTATATAAAATGAAGCATGAAAAAGAAACTTTTCCAAAAGGATTCTATACTAGCCATTTGCCATGATCCTGACAGACACCTATGACATATTTTAAAAAATTATCCTTTTTAAAGAGTAAAATTGAAGTTTAAGAAATGTAGGTTTTAAGATGACAATGAAACATTCAAATAGATTTTGAGATGAAACTTTCAAATCAATATGTTCAGCAGCAAATGTTAAAGAAGGGTTGCATTAAAGTAAAGCTAAGAAATCCAGTTTAGAAATGTGGTGGTTACTCAATTGATGATGTTGAAGGAATTAAGACTGGTGAGTGGCTTTCTGTGAGGTAGACTCAGTTAATTAATGGACATTTAATAAGTGCCTTCTAATTGCTAAAAACTGTGCTGAGGTCTGAGGATACAAAAGCAAAAGACAGTCCCTATGCTTAAGGAGCTCACAATCTAATGGGGAGACAACTTGGAATCAATTCTGTGTATAGAAACCATTTACAGGGTAACTAATAGGTAATTAAAATACAGAAGTCACTAACATTAAAAAGGGATTGGGAATGGCATCCTCCTTAAAATGACATTTTATCTAGAACCTGGGGTATGTGTGTGTGCGCGTGTGTGTGTGTGTGTGTGTGTGTGTGTGTGTGGGTTTGAAGACTTGAAAATTAAGGGCTAGGTTACAAAGGACTTTCAATGTAAAATAGAGGATTTTGTATTTAATCTTGGAGATGATAAGGAGTCATTGGCATTTATTGAGTAGGGGTGTGGGTAATATGGTCTAACCTATATTTCAGGAAAATCACTTAGGGGGCAAAAGATGAACTGGAGTGAGGAAAGACTCAGGACTGTCAGAACATTTAAAGAGCTATTACAATAGTCTAAGCATGAGGAGGTGGGGGCTTGAATCATTGTTGTGGCAATATAAGAAGATAAAAGAAGCATTTTTTCTAGAAATATTGCAAAGCTTAAATTAATAAACCTTCACAATGAAAAGATTGTGAGTGTGTGTGTGTGGTGGGGGGGATTAAGAAATTTAAAGGAGTCTATTATGATACCTGGGTAGGAAATCTAGAGAACTTGGAAAATGGATTGACTTTTCATTCTGGGGAAAAGATGGACATTTAATGAAATGGAAGACTTCCAACAATTCCTGATGAAAAAACCAGAGCTAAATAGAAAATTTGGACATCAAACAAAAGGTTCAAGAGACACATAAAAAGGTAAAAAAGGGGAAGTAAAGGAAAAAAAACTGCTATTCAATAAGATGAAACTAGCTATATCCTTAATTGGGAGAAACACTCTAATAACTCTCAAGAATTGTAGCTCTAATAGAGAGAATATACTTAGCCAGAAGTGATGGTTACTCAGGATTTTCTATGACTTAGAATGATTGAAAAACACTTCCTCCTTTAAAAGGGGGCAGGAAGGAGACAGGAGGAGGGAGGGGATTGAATGGGGTAACATTAAGAGGTACAAAATACTTACTTTAATAAAGGGGGAAAAGAGGATGAAAAACACCTGAATCTTCTTCTCATCAGACTTGGCTTAAAGTTAACTTCCCTTTCAAGTATCAAAAGGGGACAAGTAGAAAAGAGGAGGGGGGGTTTATGACAGGGAGGGGGAGAAAAAAGGGAACTAACAGAAGGGAAGGGGAAAGGGAAAAGGGAAAGGGGAAAGAAAGGGGAGGCAAAAAATTTAGGAAGACAAACACACTGAAGGTTGTGTTATGCAGAAACAAAATACTGGGGAATATGAATAAAGGGCAAAAAAGTGGAAAATATAAAAAGGGAAGAAATCATGGAGGGTAATAAAGAGCTAGTAATTATAACTTTGAATGTGAATGGGATGAACTCTCTCTTAAAATGTAAGTGAATAGCAGACAGGATTAAAAACCTATAATATGCTGCTTACAAGAAACTCATTTGAAGTAGAGAGATACATATAGAGTAACAGTAAAAAAGTTGGAGCAAAATATATTTTGCTTCAGCTGAAGTGGAAAAAGCAGGGATAGCAATCTTTATATCAGACAAAGCAGTTGCAAAAATATATAGAATTAAAAGAGATAAGGAAGGAAACTATATCCTCCTAAAAGATACCTTAGATAAAAAAGCGATTTCAATACTGAATATGTAGATGCCCAATGGGTTAACATCTAGATTCTTAGAGGTGAAGCTGAAAGAACTACAGGAAGACAAAGACAGCAAAACTTTACTAGTGGGAGACCTCAATCTCCTATTCTTAGATTTAGATAAATTGAATGATAAAACAAAAAAAGAAAGAAGTTAAGGAGGTAGATTGTTAGAAAACCTTGATATGATAGATTTATGGAGCAAATTGAAGGGGGATAGAAAGGAATATACCTTTTGCTCTGCAGTACATGGCACTTACACAAAAATTGACCATATACTAGGGCATAAAAACCTAATAATCAATTGCAGAAAGGCAGAAATAGTGAATACATCTTTCTCAGATCATAATGCATTAAAAGTCATATGCAATATTGGACCAGGGAGATATAGACCCAGAACTAATTGGAAACTGAATAACATCATTTTGAAGAATACGTGGATCAAACAACAAATTATAGAAAGAATTAAATATTTTATCCTCGATAATGACAATAATGAAACAACATACTAAAACCTATGGGATTCATTCAAAGTGGCTGTCAGGGAATACATTATATCTTTAAATGCTTACATTAATAAATTAGATAAAGAAGAAATCAGTGAACTAAGTATGCAACTAAAAAAATTAGAGGAAGAACAGATTTAAAAACCCAATTAAATACCAAATTAGAAATTCTAAAAAAATAAAATAGAAAGCAAAAACCCTATTGAATTAATAAATAAAACCAAGAGCTGGTTTTATGAAAAAAAATAAAATTGATAAACTTCTAGTCAATTTGTTTTAAAATAAAGAAAGAAGAAAACCAAATTGCTAGTATCACAAATGAAAAAAGGTGAACTTACCACCAATGAGGAGGAAATTAAAGTAATAATTTGGAATTATTTCACCCAACTCTATGCCCATGAATTTGACAATCTAAGAGAAATGGATGAATACTTATAAAAACATAAGTTGTCCAGGTTAAATGAAGAGGAGATTAAATACCTAAACAACCCTATCTCAGAAAAAATTTCAACAACAAGCATTGAACTCCCTAACAAAATGTCTCCAGGGCATGATGGATTCACAAGTAAATTTGAACAAACATTTAAGGAACAACTGGTTCCAATTCTATATCAACTCTTTGGAAAATAGGGAAAGATGGAACCCTGCCTAACTCTTTCTATGACACCAATATGGTGCTGGAAGAGTTAAAACAGAGAAAGAAAATTATAGACCTATCTCCCTGATGAATATAGATGCAAAAATCTTAAATAAAATCCTAGTAAAATGACTACAAGTTGTCATTAGGATAATACATTTTGACCACATAGGATTTATCCCAGGAATGAAGGGTTGGTTCAATATTAGGAAAACTGTTAGCATAATTAATTCTATCAACAACAAACCTATCAGAAATTATATGATTATATCAATAGATGCTGAAAAAGCTTTTGACAAAATACAGCACCAATTCCTACTAAAATAATAAATAATAATAAATAGTAATCTATCTGAAACCATCAACAAGCATTATATTCAATGGGGAGAGGCTAGAGGAATTCCCAGTAAGATCAGGGGTGAAACAAGGATGACCATTATCACCACTACCATTCAAAAATCATATTAGAAATGTTAGCTTCAGAAATAACAGAAGAAAAGGATATTGAAGGAATGAGAATTGGGAAAGAAGAGAAAATGCTCACTCTTTGCAGATGACATGATGATATACCTAAAGAATCCCAAGAAATCATCCAAAAAACTACTGGAAACAATTAGCAACTTTAGCAAAGTAGCAGGATATAAAATCAACCCCCATAAATCCTCAACATATATATACATATACATATACATATATACAGCAGGTGTAGTTAGAAAGAGAAATCCCATTCAAAGTACCCTCAGACAGTATAAAATACCTGGGAGTCTATTTGCCAAGGCAGACTCAGAAACTTTTTGAAAACAATTACAAAACACTTCTCATACAAATAAAACCAGATTTAAATACCTGGGCAAACATCAACTGCTCATGGATATGTCAAGCTAATATAATAAAAATGACAATTCTACTGAAACTAAACCAGCTGTTTAGTGCACTACCATTCAAATCTCCAAAAATATTACTTTGTTAGGAAAAAGTGGTAAGTAAATTCATATGGAGAAATAAAAGGTCAAGAATTTCCAGGGATTCAATGAGAAAAAGTAAAAAAAAAAGGTGGCTTAGCCCTACCAGATCTAAAATTATATTATAAAGCATTAGTCATCAAAATTATCTGGTACTGGCTAAGAAATAGAGTGCTGGATCAGTGGAATAGACTAGGTACAATAGCAGAACATGATTATGGTAATCTGCTGCTTGATAAACCTAAAGAGTCTTGCTATTGGGATAAAAACTCTCTCTTTGATAAAGACTTCTGGGAAAATTGGAAGTTAGTATGGAAGAAACTTAGATTAGACCTCACACCCTATACCAAGATAAGATCAAAATGAATACAGGATTTAAACAAAAAAGCAATACTATAAGTAAAGTAGAAGATCAAGGACTAGTGTACCTGTCAAATCTATGGAAAGGGAAGCAAGAGGAGGAAGAGATGGAGGACATCACTGAAACAAACTAGATGATTTTGATTACACTAAATTAAAAATCTTTTGCACAGACAAAACCACTGTAACTCAGTAGTAAACTGGAAAACAATCTTTACAACTAATATTTCTGACAAAGGACTCATTTCTAAAATATTCAGAGAACTGAATCAAATTTTTAAAAAAAGCCATTCCCTAATTGACAAATGGTCAAAGGATATACAAAGGCAATTTACAGATGAGATTAAAGTGATCCATAGTCATATGAAAAATTGCTCTTAATCAATCATTACTTATTAGAAAAATGCAAATTAAAGCATCTCTGAGGTACCATCTCACACTTCTCAGACTGGCTGTTATGACCAGAAAGGACAATGTTCATTGTTGGAAGGGTTGTGGGAAATATGGGATACTAATACATTTTTGGTGGAGCTGTGAACTCATTCAGCCTTTCTGGAGAGCAGTCTGGAACTATGCTCAAAGGGCATAATATATACAATATATACAATCTACAATTAGTGAATATGTCCAGGATGAGGATCCTAAGAAGAGGTATTTGGATAAGTAGGAGAAAAAAGAAGTATTAATATCCCAAAAACCTAAAGAGAAAAGGATATCAATGAGATTAATCAAGGGTGTCAAAGGATAAGACAAAATGTGCATACTTTTTGATCCAGCAATACCACTACTGGGCCTATACCCTGAAGAGATGATGAAAAAGAGTAAAAACATCACTTGTACAAAAATATTCATAGCAGCCCTGTTTGTGGTGGCAAAGAACTGGAAATCAAGTAAATGTCCTTCAGTTGGGGACTGTGGTATATGTATGTCAAGGAACACTATTATTCTATTAGAAACCAGGAGGGATGGGAATTCAGGGAAGCATGGAGGCATTTGTATGAACTGATGCTGAGTAAGATGAGCAGAACCAGAAAAACATTTTATACCCTAGCAGCAACATGGGAGTGATGATAAACCTTAATGGACTTGCTCATTCCGTCAGTGCGACAATCAGGGACAATTTGGTATTGTCTGAGATAAAGAATACCATCTGTCTGCAGAGAAAGAACTGTGGAATTTGAACAAAGACAAAGAACTATTGCCTTTAATTTAAGGGGGGAAAAACCCTGCTATCTTATTGTCTGATCTTGCTATTTCTTTTACTTTGTGTTTCTTCCTTGAGGATGTGATTTCTGTCTCATCACATTCAGTTTGGATCAATGTATATCATGGAAGCAATGTAGAGAATGGCAGATTGTCTTCTGTGTGTGAGAGGGGAGAGAAGTAGGATTAGGGGAAAAATTGTAAACTCACAATAAAAAATCTTTAAATAATAAAAAAAGAAAATGGATTGCCCTGAAGATTTGTAAAGAAAGAAAATGAATTATGTCTTGGACATGTAGAGTTTGAGATATCTGGCGTCTTCACTGAGTTTTGATTTTGAACATAGATAATTGCTTTAATTATGTGTTAATCTTTTAGAATTGTGCTAATAAGGTAGGAAAATTAACCTTCAGAGTTTGAACTTAAGAAAGAACAAAAACAGAATTAGGTTAGTAATCCTATTTATTAATATTTCTGTACCTTTACAGATTGCATAGGTGTGTTTTGAGGGTGTGATTAGAGAACCAAACTCCCAAAGATACAACTTTGAAAAAAAAAGTTTTTAAAGTACTTTCCACTATTAGAAGATGAAATATGAAAAGTTACCTTTTAATTATCTATTAAAGGAAGGGTATAACCTTCAATCTAGACTGGGATTGGATACCAGACACACCTATTGGGAGGCATGTCCTGGAAGGCAAACCAGGAGGGATAGCTCCTTGGAAACCAAGGATTTTGTACCTTATTAAGTATGCCAATCTTCTGCAAATGGAAATCTCTCCTTCAGCATATCATTGGGATTGTATCAAATGATACAGTGGAATTAACAAAGTGGTAATCAAGACTAGGCTCCCAAAGTTAAAATGCTTAAAAGGCAGTTTGAGATTTGAAATTGGTCATCAGGATTTGAAACTAGATATATAGATTTGTGAATAATCAGCATAAATATAATCATTGAATCCATGGGAACTGATGAGATCACCAAATGAAATAGTATAGAAAAGGGAAAAGTGACTTGGGTAGAGCCCTGTGGGAGATCTACAATTAGTGGATATGTCCAGGATGAGGATCCTAAGAAGGGGTATTTGGATAAGTAGGAGAAAAAGAAGTATTAATATCCCAAAAACCTAAAGAGGAAAGGATAACAAAGAGATTAATCAAAAGTGTCAAAGGATAAGACAAGGGAAAAAAACCTTTGAATTTGACAATTTAGATATCATTGGATATCTAAATTTAGATATACATTTGACAGAGAAGGTCATAAATTTCCATGGTCTCCAGATTCCCACCACAAACAAAAGGCCATGAGCAAAAAAAAAAAAATAAGTCCTCCTATGACATCTTCATATGTGTATTTACATATTTACATATTTCTCTAAAGAAATGGAAGAAAAAAGTACCTGATAATTTTGTTGTATAGTTGAATGGACTAGCAAGTTGTGCATAGTAGATTTGCAATTTCCTATACAATCATCTCTTTTTAAATAGCACTTTCTTATGGAAATGTTTGTTTTCATCTATACTTTAAAAATAAAACTGAAAAAATGGTATTTTTGATGAGAGTAATTGAACAATGAGTTTAAAAGACAAACTGTAGAGATAGGAAAAGAATGAAAAGTGAATGCACTTATTTATGACATTCTTAACAAGTTTTGACAAAAAAAGCAGGAGAGATAGGGGATAATAACATGAATAGAAGCATTAAATAAACATTTTTGAGAGGAGAAATGGAATATTTGTAGACCATAGGGAAGATCCCAATAGACTAGAAGAGATTGCAGGTGTATGAAAGACTGGGGATGATAGATGGGGCAATCTGTCAGAAGAAATGAGATGGAATGAGATTGCTTGTGAATGAAGAGCAATTTCCCTCATCAAGGAGAAAGACAACTTCATTTGGATAGGGGTAAAGGTATGTGAATATATAAGAAAAACTGAAATCAGGGAGCACTTAAATAATGGCCTAAATTATTTTTCAATTAATTATGAGACAAAGTTTTCACATGAGAGAGTGAGGAGAAGAGGAATCATGGAAAGTTTGAGGAAAGGTAAAAAAGATATTGAATGGCCACTGCAGCTCCTGGAGTATTGAGTTAATGAAGAATATGTAGAAGAATTGCCTAACAGTAAGGATCTAGTTACTTATGTGACATAAATTTATAGTGAATCTAGGTATAACTGTTGTATGATTTTCTCCACCTTTGTTCATCCGGACACATTTAGCAGTTCATGGAATACACAGCTTGACAGGGCACAATTAGTAATAAGATAATGGGACAAGGAACAATGTTAGTGAAAATGTGTAATTTAACTAGTTAATCAAAGTGTTAAGATGGGGAATGAAGAAGAGCATTACTAGTGCAGAAGTAATGATCTGTAGAGAACTGAGGGATCCTTTGACCAATGAATTAGATGTCTAAGTATGGACAAAGATTAAAGAGGAGGATTTGGTATTGGAATGCATAGAGGGCACTGGAAAACTAGTAAATTGTTATCAAATAAAGTAATTTCAGAATTCATGGACATAGAGGTAGCATATTCGTGAGTGTTGTAAAGACCAAGATTATAATCATATTTGCTTGAGGTTAAAGTGGTATAGAGGAGTAAATTATGAAAATGTAATAGATTGGGAGATTAGGGTATTTGAAGGAGAATCAAAATGTATACTGAAAGTCTTTAGTATGAATGTAGGATTTGGGGAGGAAAGAAAGAGTGTGATCTAATTACTAACTCATTGAGGAAGTAAATACTGTTTTCTAGATATTGATAGACAAGAGCTATCAGGTTTCTTTTTTTTAGTAAGGATGATAGATGTGGATTGTGTTAGTCTTAAAGTAGGAGAAGTAACTGAGCGATGGTACTGAGGAGGGGAAACTTGAAGTGGAAAGGGGTTAAAAGAAATACTACCTCAAGTAGTAAGTTGAGAGGAATGAGTAAAAGTACATCTGGAAAGAGTCAAATCTCAGTGAGAAAATGCAAGGAGTTGGAAAGGAAAAGATTTACAATGAAGGGAAGATTGGTGCCTATGGAACATAATATCTAGAGGTCACAGAACAAGGGAACTGATGTGTTGTTTGGGTCTTGAGGGAGGTGTGTGGAGAATGAAACGAAATTGAGTAGAGGGGAATAGGAAATCAGGTCTGTTTAAATGCCTGTAGGGATTTAAATTCCCTGAACATGAAATGTATAACTAGATAGGAGTCTGTTCATTAAGTTAAAAATATATAGAGATTTTCAAAGTCAATAAATAGTATTATTTATTGGAATAGAGTCTTTTCTGAACCTTAGACAGCTCAGGTAAAGAAGCAAGAACTTAGACCAGAAGGAATAGTGACATTTTCTGTCCTCTAGACAAGAGACAAGGTTGGATACTTGATAGTCCTTTGCCCATTGAATTTTCAGGTCCTTGAGGTCAAGAACTATTTTTGGCTCTGTTTAAATTTCAAAGCCCTTAGTATAATACCTGGCAATTAAGAGGTGCTTAATAAATGTTTACTATTTGATTACTTCTTGTACCTCAGTAATGGAAGATTTATATGATGGAAAGGTGCATACTCTCTTGCCACAGGATACTTTATAGGTTTTTCATGAAGTAATATACATTTCATGAGGTAATATATATACATGAGGTATCCATTTCTCCTCTTTTCACTGGAGGTTGGACACCAGCCAGGAGATGCTTATGACATACTGAAAGGTATTTCCATACATATAACAGAGTATAATCCCTCAGTAGATGGTCCTACTTCTTCCTTCTTGGGCATATGTATTACTCTTAAGTATGCTTCATTGAATTCAGATTATCTTGGTAGGCATATAAATATCAGAATTAAGTCATCTGGTTGGTCCTTCATAAAATTTTATGTAAAATATCAATTTAATATTGGCCACATAGAATCATAGAATAGCAACTCTAGAATACATAAAAACCTTAGAGGTCATAGATTTATAAATTAAGAGTTGAAAAGGATATATAGTTCATTTGCTGTAGCCTTTCCTTTTGCTTGCATGAAAATTGAGACTGGGAAACTGTAACTTGTCCAAGGTTACAAAGGTAGTAAGTGACAAAGACTGAATTTATATTCTGCTCCTGTGACTCCAAATATTTCCATTTAACTTGACACCTATGCTGATCAGTCAGTATGTGAAGATTAATTGGTGATTCTGTTGCTTAAGAGAATTAAAATTCAGTTCACTATTCTAGGAATATTTTTAAACTAAGTGCTGTTGATTCTCTTTATATCACATTTATGTCCTAATATTTTCTCCCCACTAGCATACCTGAACCTGCTTTAATCATTGAATGGGTGCTGCCTTAGTCAAACTGAAATCTGTTAAAGGCCTTAGCTTAAGAAGGACAAAGTCTCCCACTTCTTCCAAAGACCATATCCAGTCATTCTGATTCATGTCTGCCCACTAGACCCAAAGAGCTCTAGATGAAAGAGAGAGGCTAATGACTTTGTATGGTCCAACTCACAAATCCAATTCATTTGCATATCATGGCATCAGCTCCCTGATGTCATGGTCTTCTTGGAAAACAAAGGACAGGCAACAACTATCTTCCATTGCAAAATCAATGAGAAGGAAGAGAAACACAATTATATAATAACTTATAATATTATATATATATTATAATTACATAATAAAAATAATTTTGAAAATCATAAGAACTCTGATTAAAGTAATACCTATTCAAGATTCCACAGAAATGATGATGAAGCATGTCTTCCACTTACTGACAGAGAGGTTATGGACTCGGGGCAGAACATGACTTGTACTTTATGGAAACAGTTGATAAGGGATTTTGTTTTGCTTGATCATACATATGTGTTATAGGAATTTTGTATTTTTTTCTACTCCAGAAGGAAGACAGATTCTACTAATTAAAAGAATAAATTTGTCTAAATTTCTTAAAGTTTCACAAAACCAACCAATGCACTGATAATGTTGGAACATAAATGCAAAGTTTAATACTCATGGTCTCCCACCTCTTTGATCATATCTCCAGATTATAATATTTAAGGAAACAGATAGTATACTTTAGAATACTACCTCTTTGAGAAGAGCTAAATAGTCTAAGTTCCTAACTTTTTTCTTTCTGTGGGAGCATAGAGAAGGGTTAGAGAAAAGGACAGAAATATCCATGCAGACACTTTTCAAGTCACACAACTATAGTTTTCATCATACAGGTGTGTTATTCTATGTGTGGGATTGTTCCCTAAATAATTTTTTAATTTCTTTTTTATGATGAATTTACATAAAAAATACTGAGTTTTTCAGAATAAAAGAACAAAAGAAAGGATTGCATGTAAAGATCTGATTGCTGATTAATTAGACTGAGGTTGTTTCTTTGCCAATGAATATTTGAATTGAACTCTTAAATGACTATTAAAATACTTATCTGGAGTAAAAATAGAGAAATATTCTCTCTGCCTCTCTGTCTGTCTGTCTGTCTGTCTGTCTGTCTCTCTTCCCTCCCTTTCCCTCTCTCTCTGAAAAAAGATACATATTAATATATATATATATATGTTTACATATATTCACAGAATATACTTATGCACCTTTATATGCTTGTGTTTGTGTGTGTGGATATATATATATGTATATATATATATGTTTTTGTTATTATAATTCTCGATGTGGAATTCATTTTTAGATGTCTCTAAGCAGCCTAACAGCCTCAGTAATGATTATGCAATCCAGGTTTATTTTAGACTAATTAATACAATAAATATTTGAGTAGATTGCATCATATAGGTCTGCTATTTTTTTCTGATTCAATTTTTCCCACTTATTAGCTTGGGGGATAACTCTAATAGATGGATTATACCAGATTCCTTCTTTCAGTTTTTTGCTATAGTCCCAGGTCTAGTATCTAATGAGAAGAGAAATAAGAACAGAAAATAAACATTTTTGAATAATCAAGATCCACTATCTGTGAACTGTATGACTTCTCTGTATTTTACTTTATCCTATAATTATGATTCTGAGAGGTTTTGAAACAACTTAATCATCAGAGACTTTTGTCATTTAGTTTGTTAGGACCTTTTTAAATTATAACCTTTGATCAAGAATTTCTAAAGCACTGCACTAGAAAAATAGGTGTTTATTTTTTGTAGGGCTATTTAATAATGACTGTTTTTGATATAATGATTTGGAAGCAGTTGTTAACAGCTAATTGGATGTATCACTGAGAATTCCTTCTGGGACAATTGTATTTATATCATTTAAAATAAAATAATTTATTTGGGCTCACTAAAAAGATCTTTCCCTCCTTTTTACCTTGATATGGTATGTATAAATCTCATACTTAAGGAATACCAACCTTCTAAAACACATTGAACTCACAAAGCATTCTGTAGAATAAGCTGGACTGATAGGGTTGATAACAAAGGAATGTGTTCTCTGAAGTTTGGAAAGAAATTTGGAAAGAGATCCCTAGAACAGTGGTGTCAAAACAAAATAGAAATAGGGCTCACTAAACCATACATATAGAACTCTATGGGGGTATAATGTTATCCATGTTTTATTGTATTTTTATTAAATTTTGTTAGACATTTTAATGTGCTTCAACTGTACTTCCTAGTATTCCTGACCACATTTTTTTAATAACAAATCCTATGTCTGACATTGCTGTCCTAGAAGACAATGTTCTGAACTCCTATAAGGCTAAAACCTAGCTGGAATCTGACCTAAGTAGAGCACCAATATGATGAGTTCCTAGAAGTGGAGGGACCTCAAGGATCTTTAAGGTAGGGCAAGTTCCAGGTTAGAAAGAGCTAGTTTCTTTACCTATAAATATTTGGATTGGACTCTTAAATGGTTGCTAAAATTCTTACTTGATGTAAAAATAGGGATACTTTTTCTTTCTCTAATTCTCTGGCATTATATATGTTTGCCATATCATTCCACTGAATTAAACAGCAAACTCTACGATAGCAATGACCTTGTTTTATTTAAACTTTGAATCTGCTTTCCCTACCCACATCACTGAGACTGATAGACTCCTCCTCATAATTCTTTTAAAGTGGGCTTGTTTTTGAATAGATATTTTAACAAAACAAATGTTTGAACATGTGTCCACATATAAATCTATTTGCAGGTAGTATTTCCTGAATTTGTATCATCAAATATATGTATGCATATGCATATATACATGAATATATTTGTATTTATATGTATGTTTGTATACATATACACACATACTAAAAAACAAAACCATTTGCAAATAGATATACCACTGTGTTAATGGATCTACTAGTGCAATCTAAATTTAGGCAAAAAATATTTGAAAGACTATTCGCAAGTAAAATTTCATTGTCATTGATAAGATAAAGATAACATTAGATGAAATTCAAGAATTTCACTCATTCAACTCTTTATATAAATATATATAATATATGCTTATTTATGGAGAGATTGAGTATATCATAAAATATAATTATTGACAAATTTTTATCATCAATTTATCATCAATTTAACATCAATTATATAATTAATTTTATTACATTTATTTAATTATATTTGTACTGCATTTATATATCTAAATATATATTTATAATATATATATTTGTTTACTTCCATTATCATCCTCCTCCACCATGAATTGAGGTCCAGAAGTTGTATACTTGGATCAAAGCATATGAAGAATTTAGTGACTTTAAGTCACAGTTTTAATTAATTTTCAATTAGTTGACCAATTCAAATGTCTATCAACAAGATACTAGTAATACAAAGAAATAATAAAATTTATTCTTTCTTTTCCAATTTAAATACACGAATTTTAGCTTAAAACTTGCTTTGAAAATATTTCCAAACTCTTTTTCAAAGATTGCTCTTTTTCAGAAAAATTGACAGACATTGAGGGCAAGAACAATTTTATTCTACATTAGTAAGAATGGATTTCCTCATTTAGAAATCCCCTAAATTAATGAAATCACAGGCAAAGTCCACATTCGTATATATATATAACCATTAAAAAAAAAGTCATGGGGCGGCTAGGTGGCTAGTGGATAAAGCACCGGCCTCTGAGTCAGGAATACCTGGGTTCAAATCCAGTCTCAGACACTTAACAATTACCTAGCTGTGTGGCCTTGGGCAAGCCACTTAACCCCATTTGCCTTGCAAAAATAAAAAGTCATCAGATTACCTCTGAGTTAGAAGCTACCTTGTAGGATCTCCCAGGTGGCAAACCCAGTGTTTATTGCTACTATAAATTGTAGATGTGGTGGTCCTTGTCTCTGGAGTCCCAAATTCCTTTGGAACTAATAATATTTAAATTAATGCTCAAAATCCCTTCAGTATCCTTCTACATATTCCCAAAATATAATCAAGCTTTTACATCATGTTCAACCAAAGGAGAATCCACTACCTCCTAGGATAACTTCTCCCACTTCTTTAGAATGTTGATTGTTAACTAGTATTTTCCTTTTATCAAATTTAAATTATCTTTCTTTTAACTTCCATCTATTGTCTCTATTTCTACTCTCTGAGAACCACTCAAGTAAAACCTGATACCTTTTCCACATGAATATTTTCTAAAGAAATATGTTTTCTTTCTTTCCAAGACTCCTAGAAAAGTTGGCATTACTTAACTAAAAGTTATCTAACATATAATTTCTACTCAAATAAACAGTAATTTGATTCTCCTTTCATTTCAGGATTCAGAAATAAAGGTAAATAACATTATATGATTGATCTAGAGCTCTTAAATATTATCTGTTAGAATTAATTCATTTTTTGCTAATAAAGCCACTACATTGAATATATGAAGAGCTATAACTGTTCTGATAGAGACAATGCTGTTCATATTAATAATGATTCATGTGGTCAAAAAAAGGTTTGAGAAAAATTTTTGGAATATCTGGGTATTTGAAGATAGTAATTATAATTCTATGACATCAAAGTTTTAGGTTTAGGTTCACATCATGGAACGTGAGGAAAAAACCAGCTTAGAATTTTTTCTACCAAATATAACTCAATTTATCAAACAATTCTTAAGCTCCAACTATGTGTAAAACATGCTGCTAGTCTCTAGGAAACAGATCTGAAAAACAAAATAGTTATTGTATTTTTGCTTGCAAGGACCATAGATTCTATGTATTAATTTTATTTATTGATCAATCATTCTCAGGGAAGAACAGGATGTTCTCATGAGGAAGACATTCTATTTTAGCATAATGCTACACTATAGGATTGAAATCTAGAAAGGACATTAAAACTGACCTAGTTCAGCCACTTCATTTCACAAAGAGGAAGAATATTGAGATCTAGAGATCACATAGCTTTTGACCTTTCCAATTTTAGCCTATTTTAACTTTTCACTGTCTTCTTCTCTTGAATCTTTTGTTTTGTTTTCTAATTTCTGCTTTTCATTGGCCATACCTCAACCTAGGTTTCAGTCCATCATTTTCCTCTGCTTTTATTCTCAAGCCACTGAATATAGCCAGAGGAAATGTCACAACCATCCTGAATGACTACATTTCAGGCAGTGTTATTCAATTGAAACCGGATCCTCATTGCAGCAAGGAAGTGCTTTTATTCTCCTTGATTTCCTAATTCACTTAACACAGAAACCATTTCAAACCTTTTCCTTTTTCAAACTACCATGCCTCCTGCCCTCTTTTTTTTCAGCTAAGGAATTCACTTTTTACTCTACTAAGAAAATTGAAGCAATTCATTTTCAATTTCCTCCTTTCTCATTGTCTTCATGTCCAGACATCATAGCGTCACCTCCTACTCTCTCCTCCTTTCCTTCATTGTCTGATAAAGTACATCCATACTTTATTTATCTCCTTTCTTCAGCAGCAGATGCATCAACCAAATAGCTTTTCTCAATTTTTTTACCACCACTTGTCTAGTAACTCTTTTCCTATTTTCAAAATACTTTCCCTTAAACATGCATATTACTCTTTCTTAAAAACCTTCTTGATATTATCTTTCCCTTAAATTATTGATTGATCTATTATTTCTTCCCTTTGCAGCCAAATTCCTTAAAAATGTCTAAATTCAAGGTGCTCCTCTCAGTTCCTTCTTGATCATTTGCAGGCTGTGTTCAAACCTCATTCCTCAAGGAGCTTTGCATCACTTTATTCTCTCCAAAGTTACCATTGATCTTATAATCACTAAATTCATTTTTTTTCCTTCTTCTTTGTGCTTTGCTTTATTTGACTCTATTGGACACCCTTTAAGTCGGGACTTTCTCTCTTTTCAGTTTCATGACCCTGCTCACTCCTAATTCTCCTCTACTTTAATCTCCAATGTCATAGCCTCTAATTATGATTGATCTTCAAGGCTTTGTCTAAGGTCTTTTTGTCTTCCACCTCTAAATCTGCAGTCTTTCTTGGTAAACTCTTAAAGTTCTGGCAGTTAAATGATATGGGTATGGTATGTTCTAGACATCTTTAATTCAAGATGTTCAAATTTGAGCTCTCCTATTCTCCAAAAAAAACTTTCTTCTTGCAATTTCTTGATTTTTTGTTGAATACATAATTATTCTTCTATTTTCCTGGGTTTCTAACCTCAGCATGATTCTAGAACTAAATTTTCTTCCTCATACCATCTATCCAGTTATTCACCAATTCTTTCAGTTTCAGTTTTTGAAACATCTCTGGTATGCAATCCAACCTCTCCATTCCCTTTGTTATCACTTCAGTTCAGGCATCATTACCATTCACCTAGATTATTACAACAGTATCCTAATTATTGTCTTTTCCTCAAGTCCCTTATCACTTCCATCCAATCCATTTATAGCTACCAAGGTAATTTTTCTTAAGCAAATATCTGATTTTGGGATTCTTCTACTTAATCAATTCCAGTCATTTCCTGTTTTTCCCATTTAAAGTTTGCTGGATTTTAAATCCCTCTATATCCTTTGTTTCTGACCTCATTGAACATTGTTCCCCCTCTCTTGGGAATTCTCTTTCTCTTTGTTCCTTACATATGATTCTCTACCTCCTGTTAAATATCCCTGGAATACACAAACCCTCCTAAACTCTGTCTCATAGTCTCTCCTTTAAAATATATTTCTTGTATTATCTTCTGCATGAAGCCTTTCCTGATAATACTAACAGTTGGTATCTTTACTCCCAAACTATATTGTGTGGGTGTATATACATATATATGTATGTATATATGTATATATTAAAATGTGCTTATTCACTTTTTGCTTCTACTTCATATGCATTTATTTCTTCTATTAGAATATAAACTCCTTGTGCAAATGGAGTATTTCATTCTTGAACATGTATACTCTGTGCTAACACTGTGTCCAGCCCTGGAGTCAGGAGGACCTGAGTTCAAATCTGTCCTTAGACACTCTGTGACTTTGGGCAAGTTGCTTAATCCCATTGACTTGCAAAAAAGCAAAACCAAACAAAATAAAAAAAAATAAACATAACCAATAAAGACATTTTATAATCACAATATCTTTTACTTTTGTCTCCTAAATCCCCAGATAATGTGCTATTTTCTGCTAATGCTAAGACAAAATTGAAGCAATTTCTTCTCTCAATAAGTTTTCATTCTTTCACAGGAGATAGTTTGTGTGCATTTAAATAGACACATAATCAGTATATCTAAAATAGAAAATTTATGTGCTGGAATGGGGAGCACTTGGAGTCGAGGTTTGGTTAATAAAAAATTTCATGTTAGGAAGTGATTTTTGAGCTTATTTCAAACATATGATGGTAAAAATACCATCTACTATGAACTATTAAAAGTGAAAGTGTCCCAATTTCTTTCTCATACCTTAATGAAGGATGTGTGCATAGACTATTTCTGCATATATTATTCCTCATATAATTATAAAAATAGGAGAGCAGATATATAGGTCAGTAGTTATTGATATATGCTGTCACTCTAGGAGAGATACAGAGATATATATGCAAAATATTTACATTTAAGGAAAATTAAATCTAGAGAGGACACTTGTGCAAATGATCTGTTAAGGTCATCTATAAGCTAAATAGAATATATTAAGTTCATCTGAGCTTCCTCTTGACTTTTTTCTGTTGGTTAGTTCTTCCCTAAATATTAATTTAGGTAAAACAGTTCCAGACCAGTCAGCCCTGATAACCCTGAATTTAGCCACCATGTCTCAGCTGCTTCCCAACTCAGATCCTGAAAACTGCTTCTCCTATTAGTGAATTCTTCCCAGAGCTTCCTCCAACTCCACTACTTTTTAGTTCCCCTTTAATTATTTGACTTTTCCTTATTAAAACGTGAGCTCTTTGAGGTCAGAGACTCTCTTGCTATTTGCTTCTATTTGCAACCCCAGTGCTTAGCATAGTACCTGGCATAGAGTAAGCACATAAAAAATGAATCACTGAATAGGCAAGATGTACCTAAAAAGGCTAAGAGGTTTTTAAGTAGTGACAAATCATACTAGTTCATTGTCATGCAGCAGTTTCCATGAGGCATTTAAGCTGGCTCTTGAGTCATGTCAGAAAGCAATTCTTAATTGCCTACTCCATAATAAGTATTGTGATAAATGATGGGGATACAATGAAGGCAAAAAAGTAATTCTCAAGAATCTTAGAGTCTAATAGAATAGTCAATCTGAAGACAACTGTACAAAAAAAAAAAGAAATATATGTGATAATTTGGAGTCAATTTATGAAGAAAGCACTAGCAGTGGGATATTAGCTAAGAAACCAGGAAAGTCCACAAATGAAATGAGGAGGAAGATAAATCAAGACATGGGAATGCTAGTGAAAATGCCTTATCTGAGAGATGAAATGTGTTGTTTGAGGAATAGTAAGAAAACCAATGTCACTAGCTTGAAGAGTACATGTAAGAAAGGATGGAATGGGGTAAGGGAAAAGTAAAAGGACAATTTGATATAAGAAATAGTTTGAATCTTGACTTACTAAGTTGGGAATGCAAAGGGGCCCTGAATGATCCAGTGACACTGAAGTTCAAGAATTAAGAATAGGATTGGTTTTTAATAAATCTGGAGTCATAGTTCAGAGCCAAGTTCATAAAATTTCAAGGATTTTAGGCTTAAGTTTCAATGTCTTTCTGCAAGCAATGGAGAACATTTAATGTTTCTTTTTTTTTAAATCAAAGATTTTATTTATTTTGAGTTTTACAATTTTCCCCCTAATATTACTTCCCTCCCCCAACCCCCACAGAAGGCAATTTGCCAGTCTTTATATTGTTTCCATGGAATACATTGATCCAAATTTAGTGTGGTGAGAGAGAATCATATCCTTAAGGAAGAAACATACAGTATAAGAGATAGCAAGATCAGACAATAAGATACAATTTTTTTCCCTAAATTTAAGGAAATAATACTTGGTCTTTGTTTAAACTCCACAGTTGTTTCCCTGGATGCAATGGTATTCTCCATTGCAGAGAGCTCCAAATTGTCCGTGACTGTTGAACTGATGGAATTAGTGAGTCCATCAAGGTTGATCATCACCCCCATGTTGCTGTTAGGGTGTACAGTGTTTTTCTGGTTCTGCTCATCTCACTCAGGATCAGTTCATGCAAATCCCTCCAGGCTTCCCTGAATTCCTATCCCCCTTGCTTTCTAATAGAACAACAGTGTTCCATAACATACATATACCGCAATTTGCTAAGCCATTCCCCAATTGAAGGACATTTACTTGATTTCCAATTCTTTGCCACCACAAACAGGGCTGCCATGAATATTTTTGTACAAGTGATGTTTTTACTCTTTTTCATCATCTCTTTAGGGTATAGACCCAGTAGTGGTATTGTTGTATAAAGGGCTATGCACATTTTTGTTGCCCTTTGGATGCAGTTCCAAATTTCTCTCCAGAAAAGTTGGATAAGTTCACAGATCCACCAACAATGTAATAGTGTCCTAGATTTCCCACAACCCTTCCAACAATGATCATTATCCTTTCTGGTAATATTGGCAAGTCTGAGAGGTGTGAGGTTGTCCCTCAAAGAAGTTTTAATTTGCATTCCTCTAATAAGTAATGATTTAGAACAATTTTTCTTATGCCTATGGATTGCTTTGATCTCATCTGTAAATTGCTTTTGCACATCCTTTGACTAGTTGTCAATTGGGGAATGGCTTTTGTTTTTAAATTTGACTCAGTTCTCTGTATATTTTAGAAATGAGTCCTTTTTCAGAAATACTAATTGTAAAGATTGTTTCCCAGTTTAATACATTTCTTTTGATATTGGTTACAGTGGTTTTGTCTGTGCAAAAGCTTTTTAACTTAATATAATCGAAATCATCTACTTTTTGTTTTTAGTGATATTCTTCATCTCTTCCTTAGTCATAAACTGATTCCCTTTCCATAGATCTGACAGGTAAACTAGTCCTTGATCTTCTACTTTGCTTATAATACTGTTTTTTATGTCTAAATCCTGTATCCATTTGGATCAGGATGTGACCAGATTGGCACAGTATAAAAAAGGGTCTGGATAGACTAAAGGGAATCAGAAAAATATGTACTAAATGCAAAAATCAATATCAATAGAATCAAACTTTTAGACTTAAATTTTAAACCAGAATTTGTATACACATAAACACACAAATTTTTGTCCCTTCACATGTCTAAACAGTACATATTAAACATTATAAAGGGAAAGTAGTTTATAAGGGCAACAATTTATTCTTTGTTAAATGAGTATATCTAAGACACATTTTATTCTGAAGCAATCTCCTTAAGATTGTTGTAACTTGCTATAACTTCTATGGTTAGCTTTCTACTTGTTCTGTGGATCACCACTTTCCCTATTTAGGTGGAATAGGAATGAATCATGGTTCTATTAATTATATTAATGGATTTAAGCAGGTAGAAGATTCCTCCTGCTTCTTGAGTTAGTTTTCTGAAGAGAAATTCATTGAATAAGCAAAGCTCTGGTAATAAGTACCAAAGTTGATATATAAGTAAAAAGAAGCAATATTTTCTTACCCTGCCTGGGAGATGGCAAACAAGAGTGGGAAAGTGTAATAGAAGCTTAGTTTTCTTTGTCAAAGAAAAAAGTGACATAGAGAGTTTGATCCAATACAAAAACATTAATTTTATTAATCAGGGTCTATTGTTGAAATCTGAAAAGCAAGTAGTGGCAGTAGGTCACAGGAACTACAGGATTTTCAGGATCAAAGGAGGTGGAAGGGAACTTAGAGTCATTTAGTCTTATTTTTTCATTTTAAAGATGAAGAAATTGAGATGCAGAGATTTGCCCAAAGTCACACAAAGAGCAAATGGTAATGTTGAAATTTGAATCAATGTTCCTGATTCCAAATTCTACTATCCCACACTGTCTCTTCCACTATATCACTTGAGTCATAGATTTATTTCATTCTGCAACCTCCAGAACCTAGTATTATATTGATATAATTGCCATTCACATTTCAGACAAAGTATAGACTAGTGGAAGGTAGTCACACTCCTAGGAAAGAGGACATAATGCATGATTATCCTGGATTGAATAACCTGCATGTAAAGTCAAAGAAAAAATTTCTGGAGCAGAGATAAAATGGTGGAAAACCAGTCTATTTCTCCTAACATTTCCTTCCATACAACTTTAAAATAATGCCTCAAATCCAATACTAATGTGGCCAATAAAAGGTCAGATGAGACATTTTCCAGTTTAAAAAAACAAAAAAATTAGGAAGTTAGCAGGAAAGGACTCTAACATGGGTTAAATGACAGACTGGAGCACATGTGACAGTACTGTTGCTTTTGGCAGCAACTGCACCAGTGACAGGAATTTCAATAACAACAGCATCTTGAACAGCCCAGAGATTGAAACAGGATTAAGCAAATGGTCAGAAAGAGATTACAAGGGACCTTTTGCTGGCATTGGATGCAGGATTTGACACTGTTTGGCAACTGTATTGCCAAACACAATTCTGGGTCACAATTTCAGCGTGGAGAGTAGTACTTATGGTCTATCATAACAAAGCAGACCCTAGTCATGGTTCCAAGATAAAAAGGAGAACTATTGTTATTACTTGAAGTGAACAGGGGACATTGTCACAGTCACAAAATGTAAGGAATCAGTGAATCTTTCCTGGGTAAAGATCAGAGCACAGGCCTGGAAAAGAGTGACTTTACTTCTTTCCAGATCAGAACACCCTAGTAGTACCAAAAACTTGTAGAGCCCTAGAATTACCTCTCACAGCATCCTGAAAAAGTCTGAAATTTGGGACAGGTCAGTAGAGCCCAACTTTACCATAAAGTTCAAAGTCAAAAAATAGGTTAGAAAAAAATTCAGCCAACAACAAATAAACTACAACACAAAGTCTAAAAATAAAGCTAATTGGACACAAGCCTAACAAGAATTCTTGGTTAAACAAAAAGAGAATGGAGGAAAATGGAAAAAAAAATGGGAAAAGAGACTTAGCTGTTTGGTCAAAGAAGCATAAAAATACAGAAGAAAACATGTTAAAAAAAAAAAAAAAGCAAAATTGGCCAAATTAGAGATACAAAATCTCAATGAAGAAAATTCTTTTAAAAGTTAATATCAGGCAACTGAAAGCTAATGATCTAATAAAACCTCAAAAAACAATAAAACAGTCAAAAATGGAAAAAAATGAAGAAAATGTGCAATATTTCATTACAAAAGCAAATAACCTAAAAGTGATCAGAAAGAAATAAGGATGGTAATTTAAGGACGATTACTTGAAAACCATGATTAAAGAAATAGCATAAACTGATTTCAAAAAAATTATAATGGAAAATTGCCCAAATATCTTAGAATGAGTTTGACTTTGAAAGAGTTCAGTATCACCTCTTGAAATTGATCCTCAAATGAAAGCTTCCAAGAATATGATATACAAATTCCAGAGATGCCAGGTCAAGAAGAAATATTGCAAAAAAAAGATAGAAAGAAGCTATTAAGATAATGTGTCAAATCACACAAGACTTAAAAGCTTCCACATTAAAGGACCAAAGAACTTAGAATATGGCATTCCATAAATTTAAAGGAGCTATAATTAGAATCAATCTACCCAGCAAAATTGGGTATAATCCTTCAGAAGGAAAAATGCACATTCAATAAAATGAACTTTCCAGTATTTCAGATGAAAAAATCCAGAGCTGATAATACACAAGAGCACAGAAAGAATAAACATGTAAACATGAAACAGAAGTAAGGTTAAACTATTTATATTCTTATATATTAATTTTCATTTCTATGAGATTTATCAATATTAGGGCAGTTAGAAAAAAACATAAATAGAGGACATGGATGTGAGTCAATGACATTGGGGTGATCTCGATAAACTTATTGGTGTGAGGGATTCATTAGGAGAAGATGAAAGGCTGAGGAAAATTGAAAAATTATCTCAAATAAAAGAAGTACAGGAAAAGAGATATTATATTAGAAGAAAAATGCAATGCTACCAGGAAATACTTGAACCTCACTCTCATCAGATTTGGTACAAAGAGGGAAGAATATTCATAATATATGTTTATGTGTGTATGTATTTATGTGAATATGTCTCTATCTATCTGCATACAGAGAGAGAGAGAGAGAGAGAGAGAGAGAGAGAGAGAGAGAGATTTGAGACTAGAAATCTATAATCTATCTTACCCAACAGGGAAGTAGGAAGGGAAGGGAAGGGAATAAAAAAAAAGGAGGGAGGTTGTTGAAAGGGAAAGTGGATAAAAGGAGGTAGTTGTCAGAAAAAAGACTTTTGAGGAAGGACAATGAAAAAAGAGTTGATGATACAAAAGAAAATAGAATGGAAGGAAATACCATTAGAATGATTACTGAGAATGTGAATGGGATGAACTCACCCAGAAAACAAGCAGATGACCTAATGGACTAGAAATCAGAATCCAAAAATATATTGTTTAAAATATACACTTGAAATGGAAATGCATAAATAATTTGAAATAAAGGAATAGAACAGTATCTATTATGCTTTAACTGAAATAAAAAGACAGGGATAGCAATCATGATCTTATTTATAGTAAAAGCAAAAATAGACCTAATTAAAAGAGATAATCAAGGAAGGTAATTTTCACTATAAACTACTATGGATAATAGAGCAAAATAAAAAAAATGACAGCAAATTACTCTGATAAAGGTTTCATTTCTCACATATAGGGGAAGCAATCAAATTAATAAAAATAATAATTAATTAATAAATATAAATATAAATAAAAATAATAATTGTTAAATGGTCAAAGGATATAAACAAGGAGTTTTAGAAGACATAACAACTATTGTTAATGACATGAAAAATGCTCTAAATCACTATTAATTAGAAAGGCCAATTAAAACAAGACCAAGATACCACAGAAATGAAAAATGCTGGAGCAAATAACAAAAAGTAGGAACCCTGATGCACTATTGTCGGAACTGTGAACTGGTCCAACCATTCTTAAGAACAATTTTTAGTTATGACCAAAGATCTATAAAACTATACATACCCTTTGACCTAGCAATAACACTACTAGGTATGAATTCTGAAGATTCAAAGACAAAGGAAAGGGATATCTATAGATAAAAATACTTACAATGTTACTAGGGGTTGGTATCATCAATTTAAGATTGAGAGGCCTTTGAATGGTGAAAGAATTCACACACAGCCCTGGAATTTTAAAACTGCTTAGGATTTATAATGTAGACCCACAAAGTGTGGGTTAAAATTATAATCTTTTTCTTGAAGATGCAGGAAGCACTTTGAGGATAGATTAAGCAATAGTGGAGAGAAAGAAACACTTAGTCTGGCCACATGTCATAGGGGCCCATGGTTCTCCAGCAGGCCTGGGTCAGAAGCACATGGACATCCTTGCAAGGTGAAGATAGGGCAAAGAAAAGAGAAAAAGGACAACCCTTCTCTTCTGGATGACTTAAATGCTCTTCTGTAGTGGGTTGGACAAGGGTGGCACTTGGAGAGTGGTCTAGCACCTGGCTTCAGGTATTCTCTGATAAGCAAACTATATACTGGTCCTTCCTGTCCCAAGGTACATGACCTCTAAGTCCAACATGTCATTTCTTGTATGCTAGTGCAAATTTGTCGTATCAATAGCCAAGGTCAGGTAGATTGGAAAACCAGAAGCTGGAGGAAGGAGAATGGAAGTCAGGGGAAGGAGAATGAACTAAGGCTGTTTGTATCTTAACAAAATTCACATTTAATAATGGAGTGACTTTGAACAACAGAGTTCCCCAGATAGACACAGACAATATTTTTCCTTCCACAAAATTTGTTTCTAATTACATCTCCTATGTTCATAATTCCCTGCATCAATAGCAGCTCCTTTTTTTATAGTAGGAAAGAACTGGAAATTGAGGTGTTGCCTGGTTGAACAAATTGTGGTATATAATTGTGATGGAATACTATTATTATATAAAATATGATGAAGGGAGTGGCTTTATTAAAAAAAAGATCAGAAGGTCTATATGAACTGATGCAAAGAAAAGTGGCTATAACCAGGAGACCAACATAACATAGTTACATAGTAACAATGTACATAGTAACAGCAATATTGTAAAGGTGATCAATTGTGAAAGATTTAGCTGCTCTGAACCATACAATGATCTAAGATAATTATGATGGATGCATTGAAAAATTCAGTCCTTTCTCAAAGAGAAAACTGATGAACTCAATTCTAATCGAAATAAAATTTTTTTCCATTTTTTTTTTGCTTTTTTTGCAGCATGGTTTATATGAAAATATATTGCAAGATTTCACCTATGTAATTGATATCAAATTGCTTGACTTCTTCGAAGATAGTTTAAAGTTTGGAGAGGAGGGAAAGAATGTGAAATTCAAACTTAAAAGAAAAGAATATTAAAAAGAAAAAAAAAAGGAAAATTCCCTTCTTGCAATCTGTAAGAAGTATCTCATTTCAGGACAAGTAGAGCTGTATAGTCAGTTCTTTGATGAAAGTAGAAGATAAATATTTGTTGATTATTGTTAACTAACCTACCACAATATGTATCTCCTGGTTTCTCATGAAATGAAAATTGTTGAGACATAAGCACAACTAAGCAGAATAGCGAGATGAATAATAGTTGGAGGGTTGATATAACTTTGAAAATTAGAATTATCTAGGAAGGTGAGACTTGGAGAGAGAAAAATATCCTTTCCAATAGCCAACTCTATAGACAATTTTGTGGTAGGAAGGAGGACTGAAGACTTGATCCTAAGCAGTAAAATCATTCTATTTATTTTAGTTTGAACTAAAACTGAGGAAAAGAACTGTGAAAGGATATTCAAAAATATGATGGCAACTAGTTCTATAATTAACACTGCTAGGAGCCTCATGTCATCTTATATTTCATCTCAGGTATTTTTATTATGATTTTTGAGACACTTGTCAGTAGTTTAAAATTATATTTTTCTTAAACATGGAATACAAAGATGACTTGATGAACTATTGGTCTGCTTTGTTCCTTTGGGAATTTCAAGAACTAAAGAATCCTCATGCCAACAAATATATAAACTATTCTAAGTGTTTTCTGAGTGTTGAAAATGCTATACAAGTGCATATCATTATCATCATTATTAAAATTATTTGACATTTACACAGACAATTTCTAAGCAATAGACAGAATCTAAGATGCTCAGAAATTCTATCAGTTTTACAAAGGTATAAAATGTTATTGGTAGAAGTTTCTGAACTTTAAAATATTTTAGTCACATCAGTATGTTACCTCAATCTCAGTTCACTACCAAATAATCCATCAACAATCATTTATTAAGCTCCTTTGATGTGTTGGCATAGGCCTACTCACTAGACCCAAAAGAAAACCAGTTTCTACCTTCAAGGAGTTTAATTTGACTGAAGGAAAACAACATTTGAGTGTTTAAAGTATATATAAAATGTATATCAAATAATAGAAGATTGATTCAAAGAATGGTTGGCAACAGCTGGTGGGGATATTAGGAAATGCTTCCTGTAGGAGATTGGCTAAAAATGAGCTTTCTAAAAGGTGGAAGTGGTAAGGGATTAGATTTATCACATTATTAGAGAAGCCGATATGAAAGAGGGCAAGATAAATAAAAAGATTCAAGTAGAGCTATATTAAGACATTGAAGTGGAAAAGATATTCTCTGGTAGTGGTCAGAAGACTTCTGGAAGGAGGTAACATTTGAGTGGGGTCCTCAAGAAAGGTGGGGAAAATGTTATTCTAGTAATAGGAAGTGGAGCAAGAAGAGGTTGTCAAAATGAAGTTAATGAAATAGGGCTGCTGAGGTTAGGATTTTGGAGGTCATCAATTAAAGATAGAAATTGGCGTAACTGACAAATGAAAGAATTTGCACACTCTCTGGGATTTTAAAACTGCTCAGGATTTTATTACAAATTATTACTAAGTAAACAGGTTAAAACTCCTAGAAAAAAACAGTAAGTACTGTAAGGATAGGCTAGTTGAAGTTGGGGGGGCGGGGCGAGAGAGAGAGAGAGAGAGAGACAGAGAGAGACAGAGAGAGAGAGAGAGAGAGAGACAGAGAGAGAGAGAGAGAGAGAGAGAGAGAGAGAGACAGACAGACAGACAGACAGAGAAACAGAGAGACAGAGAGACAGAGAGAGACAGAGACAGAGAGAGAGAAAGAGAGAGAGAGAGAGAGAGAGAGAGAGAGAGAGAGTACAAGCCAGCCCCAGCCACATGGCATGGGGGCCCATGGTGGAAGCACCAGGGTCTAGCATGGGAGCACATGGCTTAGGAAGGAAAGAGAGATTCAGACACTTGGCAAGGGTGAAAAATAGAGTCAAGAAGATATAAGAAGGGTGATGATTCCTCTTAAATACACTTCTATAGTAGGTTGGACAAGGGGTGGAAGTTTGCCAGTGCGGGGGAGTGGGTTGTCATAGAACCTGGGCCAGGTAGTCTCCAATGGGAAGCAACATTATGGTCTTTGCTTTTCCAAGGTGCATACTTCTAAGTTCAACATGTCATTTTCTGTCACCAGGGTCAAAGAATACTGAGGACAAAAGGGGAAATCCCCCCCCCCCCACTTAAGTGACAAACCAGGTAGAAGATTGAAGGCTGGGAGTTGGGAATGAGGAAACTGGATACAAATTTGACATTTAACTATGAGACAATAGAAATCAATTTACATCTCAAGAGCAAAGAGCCTTCCTCCCTTTTACAAGCTTCTCAGATTTTAACAGCATTAAAAGATTACAGACTTCCGGCCAAGATGGCAGAGAGAAGACAGGCACAGTTCTAAAGTCTCCTGATCTCTTCCCCATCTATCACATGAAACAAACCTCTTAAAAGAAATCCGAACCAGGAAACCCAGAAAGAAAAGCCAGGAGAGGAAAATCTAGCTCAGGATTTGTCTCCCGCAGCAGCCTTGGCTGAGTACCAGCAGGTGACTCTGAGCTCTGAGGGAAGATCAGCCCAGGATCAGCCAGATCAACAGCTGAATCTGAACTGGGAGTCTGAGGGCTGGAGAGCCGGACCTGCTGGATCAGCGGTGGGGCTGGACGAAGGGGGCTTGGGTCCACGGGTAAGCAGAGGTGCTGGTGTTGGTGCTGTCCCCCTGGAGCTTGGGGAAGGGGCTGCGGGGAGAGGTCTGGTGCTGGAGAGCTGCGCACACCACCCCTGGGCTCCTTGGATATGAGAAACTCTGTGCCCAGGCCTCCATTGCACTGAGACCTCCTACCAAACAAATGCAAATTACTTCTGCCTCAGGCCCAGGTGTGTGAGCAGAAGAACCAGCCCAGCTGAGGAATCACTCAGGCCAGGGTAAAGCCCACCATTGATTGAAGGCAAAAGAATTCAATAGCTCCAATTCCCTCCCTCAAGCAAAGGGAGAAGGCCTAGCAACCAAGGTCACAGACACTCCAGAGAGGGAAACCAGCTCCTCCTACTGGCTAGCCAGAGAAACTGCACTCAGTAAAGCCTTTAGAGATCCCAAGCCCAGGTGAACCAGCCCCACCCAACTCAAGGTCTTAGCATAATGAAGAAGGGTCAGTGGAAAGGTGAATCCATAGAAAAATTCCTGGAAGGGAAAGACCCCAACCCAGAGAGACCTGGAACATCTGAGGAGAATACAATCTGGTCTCCAGCACTTAGAGACTTCGTTGAAGAAATAAGGAAGGAGTTTAAAAATCAACTGGAAAATTTTGGGGAGACAATACCTTGCAACAAGAAAACGCAACCTTAGAAAGTAGAATTGGACAATTACAAAATGAGAACAATTCTCTCAGATCCTCAAATGAGCAAATGCAAAAAGAAATTAATTCTCTCAAAACCTCAATTAGTCAAATGGAAAGCTCTTTCAAAAGTAGAATTGACCAATTGGAAAAGGTTAATGAAGAAAACTCCTCCCCCCAAAAAATAATGGAGTCTACAGAAACTAATGACTCCATGAGACAGCAAAAGTCAGTTAAACAAAATCAAAAAATAGAAAAAATAGAAGCAAATGTGAAATACCTCATCAACAAGACCACTGACCTCGAGAATAGATCGAGGAGGGTAAACCTGAAAATTATAGGACTTCCTGAAAACATTGAAGAGAAAAAAAGCCTGGACTTAATATTACAGGATCCAGTGATGGAAAACTGCCCTGACATCATCGAATCAGAGGGCAAAGTAGTTATTGAAAAAGTACATTGATCCCCACCAGAAAAAGATCCTAAAATGAAAACACCAAGGAATGTTGTGGCCAAACTCCAGAACTATCAGGTAAAAGAGAAAATCCTGCAAGCAGCAAGAAAGAAACAATTTAAATATCAAGGAGCCACAGTAAGGATCACGCAGGACTTGGCTGCATCAACTTTAAGGGATCAAAGGGCCTGGAACAAGATATTTCGAAGAGCAGGGGAGCTTGGAATGCAGCCAAGAATCTACTTTCCTGCAAAGGTGAGCCTTCTCTTCCAGGGAAAAAGATGGACATTTAACGAAATGGAAGAATTCCAAAAATTTCTGATGAAAAGACCAGAGCTAAACAGAAAATTTGGATATCAAACAGGAGGTTCAAGAGACACATGAAAAGGTAAAAAATAAAGGGGGGGTGGTAAAAGGAAAAGAATTCAATCCAGTAAGTTGAAACTGGCTATATCACAGCATGGGGGGGGAAAGGATTCTCATAAATCCTGAGAAATGTAACTCTAACAGAGAGAATATACCTAGCCAGAAATGATGGACATCCATGACCTATCCATGAGCCTGATTTCTAATGGGATGTAACTGGCTTTAACTCCACTGGGGAGAAAGACTCTAATAACTCTCAGGAATTTGGACTCTATTCAACAGAATATACTGAACTAGAAGGGACAGACACTCAGAATTTTCTATGCCTTAGATAGAATGATCTAAAAAAAATACACTGCCTCCCTAAAAAGAAGGACAGGAAAGAGATGGGAGGAGGGAGGGGATTGAATGGGACAAATCTCATTACACTAAGAGGTACAAAAACCTATGCTAATAGAGGGGAAGAAGGGAGTAGAGGAGAAACACCTAAATCTTCTTCTCATCAGACTTGGCTTAAAGTCAACCTACAGATACTCAGTTAACTTATAAAACATCTAACCTTTCAAGAAGTAAAAGGGGAAAAGGGGAGGGGGGACAGAGAAATCGAAGGGGAGTGGAGGAAATAAGGGGAAATAACAAAAGTAAGGGAAGGGAACAGGGAAAGGGGAAAGAAAGGAGAGGGTGTGATACAGGAGGGCAAACACACTGAAGGGGGTGGTATTCAAGAACAAAATACTGGGGAATATGGATAAAAGGGGGGAAAAGGGGGAAAAATACAAGCAGAGGGAAGATAACACAGAGGGCAATAAAGAATTAGTAATCATAACCTTGAATGTGAATGGGATGAACTTTCCCTTAAAACGTAAGCAAATAGCAGAGTGGATTAAAAACCAGAATCCTACAATATGCTGCTTACAAGAAACTCATTTGAAGCAGAGAGAGATACATATAGAGTAAAGGTAAAAGGTTGGAGCAAAATATATTTTGCTTCAGCTGAAGTAAAAAAAGCAGGGGTAGCAATTCTTATCTCAGACAAAGCAGCAGCAAAAATAGATAGCATTAAAAGAGATAAGGAAGGAAACTTTATTCTCTTAAAAGGTACCATAGACTATAAAGTCATTTCAATATTGAATATATATGCACCCAGTGGGACAGCACCCCAATTCTTAGAGGAGAAGCTGAAAGAATTACAGGAAGACATAGACAGCAAAACTCTACTATTAGGAGACCTCAACCTCCTGCTATCAGATCTAAATAAATCAAATCATAAAACAAACAAGAAAGAAATTAGGGAGGTAAATAGATTGTTAGAAAAATTAGATATGGTAGACTTATGGAGGAAACTGAATGGGGATAGAAAGGAATATACCTTTTTCTCTGCAGTACATGGAACTTATACAAAAATTGACCATGTACTAGGACATAAAAACCTAATGATCAAATGCAGAAAGACAGAAATAGTGAATGCCTCTTTCTCAGATCACAATGCAAAAAAAGTCATATGCAATACCAGGCCAAGGAGATATAGACCCAGAGCAAATTGGAAACTAAATAACCTCATCTTAAAAAATGAGTGGACCAAAAAACAAATTATAGAAAGAATTAACCATTTTATCCTAGATAATGATAATAATGAAACAACATACCAAAACCTATGGGATTCATTCAAAGCAACTCTCAGGGAATATATTATAGCTCTAAATGCTTATATGAATAAATTGGAGAAAGAGGAAATCAATGAACTAAACATGCAACTAAAAAAATTAGAGAAAGAACAAATCAAAAATCCCCAAATACCAAATTAGAAATTTTAAAAATTAAAGGAGAAATTAATAAAAATTGAAAGCAAAAAAAGTATTGAATTAATAAATAAAAACAAAAGTTGGTATTATGAAAAAACCAATAAAATTGATAAACCTCTTGTCAATTTGATTAAAAAAAAGAAAGAAGAAAACCAAATTGCTAGTATTATGAATGAAAAAGGTGAACTCACCACCAATGAGGAGGAAATTAAAGTAATAATTCAAAATTATTTTGCCCAACTTTATGCCAATAAATTTGATAATCTAAGTGAAATGGATGAATATTTACAAAAATATAAGTTGCCCAGGTTAAATGAAGAAGAGATTATATACCTGAACAACCCTATCTCAGAAAAAAGAAACTCAAGAAGCCATTATTGAACTCCCTAAAAAAAAAAATCTCCAGGGCCTGATGGATTCACAAGTGAATTCAACCAAACATTTAAGGAACAATTGATTCCAATCCTATATAAACTCTTTGGAAAAATAGGGAAAGATGGAACTCTGCCTAACTCTTTCTATGAAACCAATATGGTACTGTTACCTAAACCAGGAAGAGTTAAAACAGAGAAAGAAAATTATAGACCTATTTCCCTGATGAATATAGATGCAAAAATCCTAAATAAAATCTTACCAAAACGACTACAACAAGTCATCACTAGGATAATACATTATGATCAAGTAGGATTTATTCCAGGAATGCAGGGTTGGTTCAATATTAGGAAAACTGTTAGTATACTCAATTATATCAATAACAAACCTATCAGAAACCATATGATCATATCAATAGATGCTGAAAAAGCTTTTGACATCCATTCCTATTAAAAACACTAGAGAGTGTAGGAATAAATGGACTGTTCCTTAAAATAATGAACAGTATCTATCTGAAATCATCAACAAGCATTATACTCAATGGGGAGAGGCTAGAGGAATTCCCAATAAGATCAGGGGTTAAACAAGGGTGCCCATTATCACCACTACTATTCAATATTGTATTAGAAATGTTAGCATCAGCAATTAGAGAAGAAAAAAAAGAAATTAAAGGAATTAGAATTGGGAAGGAAGAGACAAAACTCGCACTATTCACAGATGACATGGTAGTCTACCTAGAGAATCCCAAGAAATCATCTAAAAAACTACTGGAAACAATTAGCAATTTTAGCAATGTTGTAGGTTATAAAATGAACCCCCATAAATCCTCAACTTTCCTATATATGACTGGCAAGAAACAGCAGGAAGAGCTAGAAAGAAAAATTCCATTCAAAGTAACCTCAGACAGTGTAAAATACTTGGGAGTCTATTTGCCAAAACAGACTCAGAATCTTTTTGAAAACAATTATAAAACACTTCTCACACAAATTAAATCAGATTTAAATAACTGGGCAAATATCAACTGCTCATGGATAGGGAGAGCTAATATAATAAAAATGACAATTCTACCAAAACTAAACTATCTGTTTAGTGCCCTACCAATCAAAATTCCAAAAAAAATTACTTTAATGAGTTAGAAAAAATTGTAAGTAAATTCATATGGAGAAATAAAAAGTCAAGAATTGCCAGGAGCTTAATGAAAAAAAAATGCAAACGAAGGTTGCTTAGCACTACCCGATCTAAAATTATATTATAAAGCATCAGTCATCAAAACTGTTTGGTATTGGCTAAGAAATAGAGTGGTGGACCAGTGGAATAGACTAGGTGTAAAAGCAGGAGAGGATTATAGTAATCTGCTGTTTGATAAACCCAAAGAGTCAGGCCACCAGGATAAAAATCCCTCTTTGAAAAAAACTGCTGGGATAATTGGAAGTTAGTATGGAAGAAACGTAGATTAGACCAACACCTCACACCCTTTACCAAGATAAGATCCAAATGGTTACAGGACATAGACATAAAAAACAATACTATAAGCAAATTAGAAGATCAAGGACTAGTCTACCTGTCAGATCTATGGAAAGGGGAACAGTTTATGACTAAGGAAGAGTTGGAGAACATCACCAAAAACCAATTAGATGATTTCGATTACATTAAATTAAAAAGTTTTTTGCACAGATAAAACCAATGTAATAAAGTTCAAAAGAAAAGTAGTAAATTGGGGAAACAATCTTTACAACTCATGATTCTGACAAAGGACTCATTTCTAAAATATACAGAGAACTGAGTCATATTTTTAAAACAAAAAGCCATTCCCCAATTGACAAATGGTCAAAGGATATGCAAAGGCAATTTACAGATGTGGAGATCAAAGCAATCCATAGCCATATGAAAAAATGCTCTAAATCATTAATTATTAGAGAAATGCAAATTAAAGCTTTGCTGAGGTACCACCTCACACCTCTCAGATTGGCCAGTATGACCAGGAAGGATAATGATCATTGTTGGAAGGGATGTAGGAAATCTGGGACACTATTACACTGTTGGTGGAGCTGTGAACTCATCCAACACTTTGGGGAGCTATTTGAAACTATGCCCAAAGGGCAACAAAAATGTGCATACCCTTTGACCCAGCAATACCACTACTGGGTCTATACCCTGAAGAGATGATGAAAAAGGGTAAAAACATTACTTGTACAAAAATATTTATAGCAGTCCTGTTTGTGGTGGCAAAGAATTGGAAATCCAGTAAATGTCCTTCAACTGGGGAATGGTTTAGCAAACTGTGGTATATGTATGTCATGGAACACAACACTATTGTTCTATTAGAAACCAGGAGGGACGGGATTTAAGGGAAACCTGGAGGGATTTGCATGAACTGATGCTGAGTAAGATGAGCAGAACCAGAAAAACACTGTACATCCTAACAGCAACATGGGAGTGATGTTCAACCTTGAAGGACTTGCAACAATTGGGAACAATTTTAGGCTGTCTGCAAAGGAGAGTACCATCTGTATCCAGATAAGGAGCTGTGGAGTTTGAACAAAGTACAAGGACTATTCCCTTTAATTCGGAAAAAAAAAACCCAGATGTCTTATTGTTTGATCTGGTTACCTCTGAGAATTCTGCTCTCTTTAAGGATATGATTTCTCTCTCATCACACCCAATTTGGATCAAGGTACAACATGGAAACAAAGTAAAGACTGATGGAGTGCTATCTGTGGGGTGGGGGTGGGGGGAGGGAAGCAAGATTGGGGGAAAACTGTAAAACTCAAATAATATCTTTAATAAAAATTAAAAAAAAATTAAAAAAAGGAAAAAATAAAGTGGAGCTGCTTCCAAAAAAAAAAGATTACAGAATTTGTTTATGGTTATAATTTTTCTACATTCATAATTCTCTCATAATTTTCTGCATTAGATTAGTCTTAATGCATTTGCTCATTTCATCAGTGCAACAATTTTAGAGTGCCATCTGTATCCAAAGAAAGAATTGTGGAGTTTAAACAAAGACCAAAGACTATTACCTTTAAATCAAAAAAAAAAACAGTTATCGTATTATGTAATTTTGCTATCTCTTATATTTTATTTTTTCCTTAAGGATATGATTTCTCTCTCAACACATTCAATTTTGATCAATGTATGGCATGGAAGCAATGTAAAGACTATCAGACTGCCTTCTGTGGGGGCTGGGGAAGGGAAGGAAATTAGTGAGAAAATCATAAAATTCAAAAAAAAATTAAGTATTAAAAATAATTCTCTGCATCAGGGATAGGAAAGATGAGAATTAAGAAGGAAAAGGAATAAGCATTTATAAAGAAGTGATGAGAGTTGAATCAGACACAGTGGGGAGAATACTGAGCCTGGAGTCAGGAAGACATGTTTCTGAGTTCAAATCTAGCCTCAGATACTGTCCTAGTGACCCTGGGCAAATCACTTGATCTTTTTCATCTCAATTTCATCATCTGAAAATAATATGGGAAAGGGAATGACAAAAATCACTCTTGTATCTTTGTGAAGAATAGCCCAAATTGGATCATGAAGAGTTGTACATGATTGAAAATGACTGACGAAGTTAATCTATTAAGCACCTACTATTTTCCAAGTACTGGGGATATAAGAAAAGGTAAATGACAGTTTAAGCTCTTAAGGAACTTAGTCTAATGCAGTAGAATTTGAAAATAATTTTATACAATAAGCTATGTAAAGAACAAATTGGACATAATCAATGCAGGAAAGGTATTTTTAAAATTAAGCAGCACAGGTAAAGGTTTCCTATAAAATGTACAGAAGCTGGGAAGCAGAAATGAAGAGAAAGAGCATTCCTGACATTGTGGACAGCCAGTGAATATTGAATGTCCTGCTCAAGGAAAGCATTGAAACCTAAATCACTGACTCAGAGAATAAATGGTTGGGGGGTGGGGGTGGAGGGGTGATGTGTAAGAATAAAAATACTAGAAAGGCAGGAGGGGTAGATTATAAATGGTTTTTGTATTGGAGAATCATTTGAAGGAATGGTGATGTTTAGCCTGCGGAAAGGAAGGTATAGTGGAAATATGATAGCTATTTTCAAGCACTTTAAAGTCTGTGAGATTAATAAATCGACCAGTCAATAAGGAAAAAAAAAATTTAAGAGTTTAGTATTGATCTAGCATTGAGCAATTCTCTAGGGATACAAAGAAAAGACAAAGCAATCCTTTTCCTCAATGAATTACCATTTTAGTATACAGCATACAAATAATTGTAGACATTTTGTATACAGCATACAAATAATTAGGTCCTTAAAGGATATATAGGATATATCATAATCTTAGAGGAAAATATACAGACTATGAAAAGTCCCTTGGAAAAAGTGAGATTTGGAGTGAAACAGGGAAGTAAAGAATAACAAAGAGTAAAATATAAGAAAACTGACAATGTTTAAAAAGGCTAGGTTTTGAAGGGCTTAGAATTCCAAGCAAACAAGTTTATATTTGGTCTTGGAGGTAATAGGGAGCCACCTTAATAGGGAGATAAGATGGATATACCTATGTTTACATGGTTGTTGAGTGTAAGATGGCCTAAAAAGAAATGACTCTTGGTAGAGAAAAATCTGAGCTCAGATGGTGGCTCTATGATTGGATCAATGAGAACAATGAATTCGCAAATGTGTATGTGTATGTGTGTTTGTGTGTATATATGTGTGTGTATATGTATGTATATGTGAGTTTTGCCCTTCTAACAATTTTTTTCCTAACTATAGAGTTTCAGTTGAAGACAAATTTTCACCTAGATATTAAAGAAGGTAATCAAGTCAATTTAGCAATTGAAAAGATAGCTTATGGTTGACTCTCTTAAACAAGATTTGTTTTCCTAATCCCAACAAGAGTGTCCTTCATCTCTTCTAGATTCCCCTCTGCTTCTTCTCACCTTGCCCCCACCTTGGGGGAGGGAGAGGCTAACCTTCTAGATTGGACAAGTCAGAGTTGATAGTTCCGATCCCACCTTCTGATGGACAAGGCTACTTAAGGACAACAGTGGGTCTCAATTTCCAGGTTTGACTCTCTAGCTAGACATCAACTTGTGATTCAGGTCCATTTCAGGATAGGAGTGGCCTTGGCTTTTTCACTTTTCCTACAACTTCCCCCTTCCTCCAGTTTCTAGTTCCCAGTTACCTGACTTTGCCCATTGACACTGGTGTAATAGGAAATGACATGTTTAATTTAAAGGTCATGCACCTTGGGACAGGAAGGACCAGTATGTAGCTTGTCCATTTAACCAGGTGCTAGAATCACTCCCCAGGTGCCATTCTTTGTCCAGGCCACTATAAAAGTACATTTAAGAAAAAGTGCTGCCCCTCCTCAGACTCTCTCTCTCCTGCAAGAATGACTAACTCTCTTTCTTAGACCACATACTCCAGGCTTAGGCACTCTGGGGCACCATGGGCCCCCATGCCATGTAACTGAACTAGGCCAACCCTCATGGCTTTCTGTCCTTCCTCTCTTTCTCTCCCCCATCTCTTACTCTTACTCAAACTTTGCCTAGACTGTCCTCAAAGTGCTTGCTGCTTTTCCAGGAATTTTAAACTTTATAGTTTGTAACCTTCCATAGTAAATCCAGTTATAAATCCCAAGATTTGTGTGAATTCATTCACTTTCCACTAACCCTTGATCTCTATTGGAGACCCCAATTCTCATCCACAAACACTTGTATGCTAGTGAAGACTGTGACTTACAGAAATATTAATAAATGTATTTGCTAATCTAATTCGGTTTGCTCTTTCTAAAGGTCAAAACCTCTGGCAGTGTTTGGCCCTGATAGAGACAAATTCTGGGAAGTTACCACATATTTATTTACAATAGTTCAAAACTTAACTAAGGACTCTTCCTCATTTTGGACACACACACACACACACACACACACACACACACACACACACACATATAAAGACAAAAGCACATTCACTTGAGATACCCTATGTGGCATGCAGGTTGCAATGTTCAAAATGAAGTTGGAGACATAAAATTGTAGTTCAAGAGAGATCCTAAGGTTAAATGTTTAGCTATGCCTTGGATAACCAAATGATAACAAAGGAAAAAAATTTAAAAAAAGAATTTTAGTGGTACATCTGTCTTTTATCAATAAGACTCAACTGGGATACCTTAAAATGGCAGCTAGTGTGCCATTATTTTCTGAAATTTGCTGCCTACTTTTGAAGTATGACAAGCAAACAACACCCTTGAGAGTTAGCTGAAAGTGTTGGCACTGATATTACTATTCCACAAGATTAGATCTTTTCAGCATGAGATAGAAAGAGAGAGAGAGAACACATACATCAATATAATAGATATATATACAGTATATACATGTATAAAAACATGAATATACTATGCACACATACATACATGCATATATATAAATTTTCTGATGTGAGCCTATGCATGAAATAGAGACAATTAAAGTTAATATTATCTAAAGTACCTTCTAACTGATTTAGTTGTTTATTGTATTTTTTAATTGTATTGACTTTAAGAACAGTTCCTGTAGTACTTGACATAACTATTATCTTGTCATTACTCTACCCCCAAACTTACTTTGGATTAAACAGTAAAATTTAAACATTTTCATACTGCCTTTATGGGACTTTCTTCAACCTAAATCTACAACTCTTTTGAATGAAGTAATTTTTGAAGGAATTATAAGTAGAATTTGCAAAAAAAAAAAAAGCAGTTGTGAGTTTTACAGTCAAAACATTCATAAATATCCATGTTTGACCATTTCTATTGGACAAAAAAAATTATATTACTTTAGGAATAATACCACAATTATAAAAATGAACTTCAGAATTGAAAAGGATATTATAAATTTTAACAAAAGAGCTTAGGTCATAAAAGTGATACTTGCCCTCAGTGTTTCAAAGAAAGAGAATAAGTGAAAAAATTTAATTAAATCTGACAAAATGATTTTTGTAATTTCATCAATATAAAATTTATTTAACTCTCCCTTTAGACAGTAAAGATAAAAACTTTTACTGCAAGCAAAATGCAAAGTCAAATCTTTCATTCCAGGACTGACTCAAAGACCAGTTGCAAGAAATATATATATATATATCCTAGAAGGTTGCATTCAGGAAGGATTCATCAAAATAGTTTTGGTTATTTGTTTATTTTTACTAAGAGGAATTGACTTGCTAGCACTGTTTTTCTTAAATATTATAGATTATTTAGGCCACTTGCATCTGAGGGAAATAAAAGACAAATAAGTGGAAGTAGGAGAGGGATTAAATAATACTTTCCTTGTGGGACTTTACTAAGTAGCGTGATACAGTGAGAAATAGGTCCTGAACAACTGGGAGCAACACTGGTAACTCATTTTAGGTAGGGCAATAAGTGATACATATGAGAAAATCATGAGAGATGAGATGAAGACAAGTGACCTGCCTCAAATTTTCTGTTTGTGTATAGCCCTAGCTTGTGAAGAAAAGAGGGGAAAAACTACAAAATTGTGCTGCTGAAAGGTTATGTAGGATTATTTTTAATTTGTACAAATCTAATATTTGGATATTAATAGACAATTTTCAAATGAAGAAATTAAAGCTATGGATAATCATATGAAAAAATGCTCTAAATCATTATTAATTGTGGAAATGCAAATCAAAACAACTCTGAGGCATCACTTCACACCAATCAAATTAGCTAAAATGACAAAAAGGGTAAATAATCAATGTTGGTAAGGTTGTGGGAGGATTGAGATATTAATGTATTGTTGGTAGAGTTGTGAACTGATCCAACCATTCTGGAGAGTAATATGGAACTATGTCCAAAAAGTAGTGAAATGGTTCATTCCTTTGACCCAGCAATTCCAATTCTAGGTTTATACCCAGAACAAATCATAAAAAAATGAGAAAAGTCCCACATGTTCCAAAATATTCATAGCAGCTCTTTTTGTAGTGGCAAAGAATTGGCAATTGAGGGGATGTTCATCAATTGTGGAATGGCTAAACAAGTACATGAATATTACCGAATACTATTGTTCTATAAGAAACTATTATTGGTTGGACTCTAGATAATCATGAAATAAATTACAGTATCTAATGCTAAGAGAAGGGAGCAGAACCAAGAGAGCTATTCTACATCTTAACAACAATATTTTGAGATGATCAGCCCTGTTGGATGCAACTGCTCTCATCAGTTCAGAGAGCCAGGACAACTATATTAGACAGGCTATGAACAATGTTATACCCATCAAGAGGAAGAAAAACAAAACAAAACCAAGCAAAACAAATAAAAATCCCTTCAGAATCTGATGAACACTACATTCACTTTTAAAAAAAATCTTCTATGTATTTCTTTCCCTCAATCCTAATTCCTCATATTGAAAGTGACTAATCTATAAACATATTTAGCACAAAATATTAACTTGACTGTTTCCTGCTGAGGGGAAGAGATAGGAAGGGTGATTGGAAGAAACTTTTGTATCTTAATGAAATACATAGGCATATGGATGAATATTGAAAACTTTCATAACAAAAATAAAACATCAATTAAAAAAAGAGTCTGACATATATAGGAAGAAAAGATCTTTGCTTCATAGGTTCAAACATTTAGAATTGAAAATCACCTTATAGTTTTGATTAGTTCAATTTGCTCAGCTGGCAGAAAAAGAAAGAGTAACCCAGGGAGGTTAAGTGACTTTGATTTGAATCTATCTCCTATTACTCTAGAACCTGCTCTTTCTGTTGTGCCATGACACTCATGGAGAAACAGAATGGAGCTGGGGAATTGTGCAAGAATGGAAAAATATGGTCTACTAACCAAGTCTGGTCCTCTATCTGTTTCTATACACCTGTTAGCTAAAACCATTATTAAGTACTGTAATTTGTCTACCCCTGATTTAGTGGATATAAGATTTAGAGTTAGGCAGGTATAAGTTCAAATCCTATCTCATACACTCAAAGGCTATGTGACTGGTCGAATCACTTAACTTCTCTGACCCTCAATATTCTCCTCTGGAAAATATTATTTGGAAAACAAGTCATGATGTTGTCTTCCATCTATAGGTCTATGATTCTATGATTGTATGCTTATAGTGTCACAATTCCTTTTGTTCAGTATCTTAAAGTAGAGCCAGCATTTGAAATCAGTTTCTCTGACTTCAAATTCAAAACTCTTTTCACAGTAATATTCTTCCTTTTCCTAGAAATTTCTATCAAGTTTCTTAGGTCAACTTTTCTGTCAACGAGAGTTTTTGGGAGGAAGGGAAGAATAGCAATATGAGCTAGATACAGGTCAACAGGTCATATATTATTGTTGTTGGTCTTTTTTTTTGCCTAAATGAATATTTTGAATTTGTATCATGGTATGTCTGAGGACTGTAGAGGAAAATTTAATCTCTGTTAGGTGGGATAACAACCTAGATTTAATATCTTGATAGACAAAATCCATTTCTGTTGAAGTTGACATTAAATTAAGCAGCTGTAGATAAAATGGTAGGACTTACTTTTGAAATATGTTTTTTTACCTCTACATATCATATCAAGGTTGACATCTTCTGTCTTTTTGAGTATTTATTTTCAGTCCTTTTCTCCTCCAGTTTTATGAATGCATAATTGAAGTTGACAGAATTCCTCCCACTTATATATATTGAAATGAGTCTTTAAATATAACAAAAGTGTTCATAAAATAAGAAGTGACAAATATCTGAGTAAAAATATGAAGTCCATTTGGAATCCTACATCATTATGAGTATTCTCTTTGTAGATAACATTTATTGCTTTTCCATGTCTAGTACTTAGTCTTCACAGCATTTTGCTATGGGCAAAGGTATTCATCAGCTGGTGGTCATCCTTCTACTGCTGTCTTCCAAACGCATCCATTTCTCCTTCAGATGACAAATACCTGTATGCTGTTAGGATTATCCAACATTTCCCTTTTCCTATATATTTAAATGCTATCTTCTCTTACTGAAATTAAGATCCTAATTATTATATTTCACTTTTGTACTTTATACATACTAGGTACTTAATAAATGCATGTTGTCTAAATGAGTGATTGATAGGTGATATTTGAGCTGAATAATTAAGGAAACTAAATACATGTGATCAAGAAATAATTACCAACATGAAAAACAGTGCAAAAGTATAAATGTAAAAAATCAAATGCCTTGTATAAGGAATAGTAATAAGGCATGCTTAACCATACCATACAGCATGTAAAAGGGTGGAATATATCATAATAGAAAGATCATGTAAGACTTTGACTGTCAAAGAAATGAGTTTTTATTTGCTTCCAGAGGCAATAGAGTTTGAGTAGGGATGTGACATGGTTTAGTTTGCACCTTGACAGAACTGTTGAGGATGAAGTGGAATGGGGAGAGACTTTAGGCAAGGGGATCAACTAAAAGACTGTTGGAATAGTCAAGAAAAAAAGGATGATGGAGGCTGACACTGTTTGTGAGTATATATAGGGAAGAGATACTGTGGTGGCAGAAATAACAAGATTTGGGAAATAATTGTTTCTTTGGGTTGAAAGAGAGTGAGGTATAGAAAATGATACCAAAGTGACTGGTAAGATGGTACTATACTTTATACAAACATAACTTTTTGGAAAAGGAATAGATTTTAGGCAAAAGATAATGAATTATTTTTTCAACATAATGAGTTTGAGATGTTCATGGGGCATCAAGATTGAAATGTCCAATATGAAAGTAGGTCATTTGAAATAATGACCTTGGGATGCTTTTCATGGGCAAGAAAATTAAACTCAAAGAAGCTGATAAGAACACCAAATAAGACAGCACAGTTTGTCAGAAGACAGGAAGCAATAGGACAGAATGTGATATAGATGATGGTGCAACAAATGAGCCTAAAATGGTGTCCTTAAGTGGATAGAAATAGAGCAACTAGAGAGCAGCATCACAAATATCCAGAGTGTTGAAGAATTTTTTTAACTTCTCTTACATATGAATGAAGAGACTTCAAGATAATAGCATCAAATTAAATGATCTGACATTGGCAATACTTATTTTTGTTTTTCTTTTTTTATAACAGTACTTAATTGTAATTCCGTAAGTCTCTAAGTTGTAAAATGTTTGCTGATATGCCATGAATAAAGGACTTGAAAATAATTATAATATACCAACTAGCATTTATATTGTGCTAAGTGCTTCACTAACATCTCATTTGATCTTAGCAACATCCCAGAGAGTTGGGGGTTATTATTTTACTGTTTAACAGTTGAGGAAACTGAAGTATTCAGAGTTTAAGTAACTGCCTAAAGTCATACAGCTATTAAGTGTCTGAGGTTAGAATTGAACTCAGGGCTTCCTGATGCCAGGACCAAATGTTTTATTCATTATATCATCTAGATGCCTATTGATCACCATATTTCTTTAAGTAGATGTTTGACTTGACAAGTTTTTGTAGTAAGTACAGATTTTAGAAAACAGATTATAGTAATTCATCCTTGAGATATTTTTAAAATCAAAAGACCAAATATAAATAGCTCTTCTTAGAGACAACATAATGGAAGGCCTTGGGACTAGCCATAAAGTCAGAAATTTCTGGGTTCAAATCTTATCTCTAACACTACTGATGATACATACTCGGGCAATACATTTAACATCTTAGTGCCCCTGAGAAACAGTTTAAGATGTTGTGCCACTGAAAAGTTGCAACCACTTTTAAGAAAGGAATTTCTCATTATGAATCTGCTGCACTGGTGACATCATAGTTTCTAATACCTCACCACCACCACCACCAATAGTTATCATGTATCATTTGTATACCATATAATTTAGTTCTTGAAAATTCTAATTCTGATCCCATGCTTAGTAGAAATGAAACAAATGTCAGTAGATCAATAAGCATTTATTAACTTTAATTATCTACCATGTACTTTGGAAAAACAGGGACCAAAAGACTGAAAAAAAAGCTTTCACAGTCTGATGGGAGGGTAACATATGAAAAACTATGTACAAGCATGAAATATGCAGGGTTAACTAGAAATAATAAACAGAAGGAAGGCATTGGCATTGGGGAGGATAGTCAAAACTTCCTATAGAAGCTTGGATTTTAACTGATACCTGAAGAAAGTAAGAGAAGTCTATAGATGGTGAAAAGTATGAGGAGTATTTCAGTCATGGGGGTACAGCCAGGGAGGTCTTTGAGCAAGATTGTGTAGCAAACACTAGAAAGAGGGTTTATTTCCTCAATATGATACTATTTATATGATCATGGACAAATTACATAATTTCTCTGAGTCTTAGTTCTCACAGAAATGTTATTTGCACTACATACCCTCATGTTTATTATGATGAAAACCCCTTAAATATTGAATATTTGACTTGGTGTTATGATGACTTAGATCCAAATCTTACTTTACATATTTAAATGTTATGACAATGAGCAAAACACAATTTTCTAAGCTTCAATTTCCCCATTTGTAAAATTAAAAGTGAATCTAAATTTTCTTTGAGCTCTAAATCTTTGATCCTATGAAATCTTTAAATAAAAGAGTATTATCTTCAATGATTTCATTTTGCAGGAAAGGTTGAAATATTCAGACCCTGGAGAACATTTTCCTGCCATAAAACAACTCTACCAGATGCCTTTATGTTTCCATAATCACAAATAATAAGCATAAAGCAAGAAATCAATGGAAGCAAAGTCCAAACCCTTTCATTGTACAGATGAGGAAACAGGTATAAGATATGAAATGTGCCTTGATCAAAGTCATAAAAAGAGTATTAAGCAGGATTTGAATTGAGATCAATTCAGACTCTCTAAATCCATAAATATATGCCCCCCACCACCTAATTACCTTAACAGCCTGACCCATCACAGGGACAAAACTCCAATTCATGGTATTATCACCTTGCCACTGTCAAACTGTCAAATTAGATGCATTCATTTCCCATACACACGTATTTCAATTGAATAAAGAATTAAGTTAGTTTAGTAGATTTTTTGCCCCCAATGTATGTTCAATATTTCTGTATTAATAATGACTCTGTGAATCATCTATCCAACTAAACAGCACACTCTTATATTGGCATCTTCCCTTTTTAGCATATTCTCAGTGAAGAATTGTAAAACAAAGAGATACTCACGACAAAGTCTAAGATATAAATGAACAGAAACAGAAATAGATAGTCATGCAGAAAAAGCAATGGATTCCCTTCATGGTCATCAAAATGTTGTGGTAGAATTCACTAGCTTCCAATGAAGAACATCTCTGATCCTGCAGTGCAGGTGTTAAAGAAAACAGATTTATTAAGAAGTCATTACAAAATAAGAGAAAATGAGAGATATTTAGAAGTTGATTTATTTTTTCATCCATATGCACATGTATACTTTTAGGTTATAAAATTTCCTTCCACCCTACCTTTCCACCCCTCTTCCCCTCAGCATTGAACAGTCAGGTTAACATTGTATATACATATTTTTGATAAACATGTTTACAGATTAGTCATGTTCAATATAAGGAATTAAAATTAAGGGAAAGAGATGCATAAGAGATATTATAAAATTGTTCATCAGTTTCTAAAAGTTTGTTTTTGTTTTGTTTTGGTTTTCTTCCTTTGGATGGTGATAACATTGACCATCGCTGGTCTACTGTAGTTATCCTAGGTCTCTGAACCACTGAGAGGAGCTGCTTCCATCAATGTTGATCATCTCACAATGTTGTTGTTTACATGTATATAGTTCTCTTGGTTCTGCTTCCTTCGCTCATCAGATCCTGTAAATCATTCTATGCTTCTCTGGAGTGTGATCATTTATGGTTTCTTATAAACAATAATATTCCATAGTATTCCATTGTATTCATTTACCATAATTTATTTAGCCATTCCCCAATTGATGGGCATTCCCTCAATTTCCAATTCTTTGCCTCTACAAAAAGAGTTAGTATGAATATTTTGGAATACATGGGACTTTTCCTATTTTTTAATGATTTTTTTTTTCTGGATATAGACCTAAAATTGGAATTTCTGTGTCAAAGGGAATGAACATTTTTATTGCTCTTTGGTCATAGTTCCACATTGCTGTACAGAATGGTTGGATCTATTCACAATTCCACTAGCAATGTATCAATATTCTAATCCTCCCACATTTTCTACAACATTGATCATTTTCCCTTTTTCTCATCTTGGTCAATCTGACAGGTGTGAGGTGATACCTCATAGTTGTTTTAATGTGCATTTCTCTACTCCATAATGATTTGGAGCATTTTTTCATATATGTATACATATATATATATATATATATATATATATATAGCTTTAATATCTTCATTTTAAAACTGTCTATTCATATCTTTGATCATTTATTAATTGGGGAATGACTAGTAAACTTATAAATTTGCTGCAATTCTCTATATATTTTAGAAATGAGACTTTTATCAAAACTCCTAGTTGTGAAGATTGTTTCCCAGCTTTCTGCTTTTCTTTTAATTTTGGCAGCATTGATTTTATTAATGCAAAAACTTTTTAACTTTAAATAGTCAAAATCATTCATTTTGCAATTTATAATGTACTCTAATTCTTATTTGGTTATAAATTATTCCCCTTCCCATAGATCTGATAAAGTAGTTCTTGGTCTATTATTTACCTATGATATTGCCCTTTATATCTAAAATTCTGTATCCATTTTGATTTTAATTTGGTATAGGGTGTGAGATGTAGGTCTATACTTAGTTTCTGCAATACTATTTTCAAGTTTTCCCAACAATTTTTGTCAATTAGTGAGTTCTTGTCCCAGAAGCGGATGTCTTTGGATTTGTCAAACATTAGATTGTTGTAGTCATTTACTATTGTTTCTTTTGAACCTGTCCTAGTCCACTGATCCATTACACTATTTCTTAAGGAGTACAAGGCAGTTCTGATGACTGCTGTTTTATAGTATAGTTTGAGATCTGTTAGAGCTAGGCCACCTTCATTATATTTTTTCCATCAGTCCCCCTGCTGTTCTTTTATTGCTCTAGATGAACTTTGGTTCTATTTTTCCTAGTTTAGTAGAATAGTTATTTGGTAGTTCATAGCTAAGAGTTCTTTAGAGGCCATGTGGTTTGGGGTTCAGTAGCTTAATCAGGCAGTAATTCACTCATTAGATATCAGAGAGGTAACACATGCGATCCATAAATTTTCACATGTCAGAACAACTTGAGAAGCATTTTTGATCTATCACCTATGAAAGTTGTATAAGAGATGACAACTAAAAGTTACATAGAATAAGATGTGCCTGCAGTACAATATAGACTATAAGAGAGTAAATTCACATCAGTGAAAAAAAAATAGCCATTGATATAAAATACTAGACTTCCTAATACTTGAGTTGGGGAAGTCAGGAGCTCTTCTTCCAAGTCAAAAGTTTTGAAATGAATATTCCAAGCAAAGAAATTTCTGGACCTAGTGGAATCTTTTCCTTGACATGGCTTGACTCTTGTACCAGTTTGGGATGAGGAAGCAAATGAACATGAATTTGACTCATTCTATACAATGACTAGTATTATGTTCCTTGAATTTGGGGGAAATATTTGTTCTTTGTTCTTTGGTGTATAAATCAAGAAACAACAGGAGAAATAGTTGCTAATTACAGGGGGAAAAGCTGGATTGGCCTTTCATTGTTTTGTGAATTACGTGGAATGTAGAGTTATGAAAGTGGGACTAAAAATACATACCTCCAGAGTAGAACTATATGTCTCTACTCATTTCCTTTCTGAGCATTGAATCCATGGGATAAAACTATGTGCTCTCAACTCAAACTTCATTTCTGGATTTGTCTTTATATAACTCTTCTGCCTTATTTTGAAGGGCAAGAACAAGGATATCTCTCAGGTGAATGAATTGGTGCTTCAAACAACATCATTTTGCTATCAGTAGAATAATAATCATAATGGGGATCTGGGACATGTATAGATTCCATAAACTTGCTTGAATAGCATTTCCATTTTAAGGCTATTAGGGCATTACTACCAAGAGAATTATAATGATGTAGGAGTAAACTGTATGCATGAGCACATTGTAACTGATTCTGTTTGGCCTGGCTCATGATTAGGAAGATACTTTTTCCATTGACTCTTTGAATTTAAGCAAACTCAAGGAGGCCAGTATCAATTACAGCTGCCTTTTATATGCTTGCGTATAATGGAGTAGGGTGACTGCTTTACTCATTATCATCAAGTGAGAAAACTAGGTTGCATGGAGAGAGTCTGTAGGATTTTGTCATAGTAAAGCTATATGAAGCTTCATTGTTATTGAGGAAAATTAGAAGTTAGAACTATAACTTGGTGTACCTACTATACTGAGAGATGAAGAGTTGTTTGTATCATTCCCTTTGACCCAGCGACTTCAATTCTAGCTCCATATCCTGAAGAAATTATAAAAACTGGGAAAGGTCTCACGTGTTCCAAAATATTCATGGCAGTTTTTTGTAGCGGAAAGGAATTGGAGTGAAGATAGTGTTCCTTAGATTCTGCAGGATTTTTTTTTCTTTTGTTTTGCTTTGTTTTGTTTTTCTTCCTCTGGATGGGGATAGCATTGTCCATAGCTGGTCTAGTAGGGTTGTCCTAACTTTCTGAACTGCTGAGAGGAGCTGCTTCCATCAAGGTTGATCATCTTACAATGTTCTTGTTAATATGTACAATGTTTTCTTGGTTCTACTCCCTTTGCTCAGTTAGCATTAGATCCTGTAAGTCATCCCATGCTTCCCTATAGATCAAACATTTATGATTTCTTATAGAACAATAGTATTCCATACAGACTCCACAGTTCTTTCTTTGGATGTGGATAGCATTTCCATCCTGAGTCTCTTGGAATTGTCTTTAAGAACATTGTCCTGTTGAGAAGTTCTAAGTCTATTACAGATAATCATCACACAAAGATGCTATAACTTTGTTCTATAATTTCCTAGTTATGTTTTCTTCACTCAGCATCAGTTCTAGCTTTCTGATATCCACTCATCATTTCTCATTGGACAATAATATTTTATTACATGCATATACCAAAGTTTGTTCAGATATTCCCCAATTGATGGGCAGCCCATTAATTTCCAATGTTTTACCACCACTGAAAAGGATGCTATAAATATTTTTGAACACACAGGTTGTTTTATCTTTGTTATTATCTCTTTGAAATACAGACTTAGTAGTAGTATTAGAGAATCAAAGGTATGCACATTTTGTTTTTGGACATAGTTCCAAATTAATCTCCAGAATGATTGGATAAATGTCCCAATTTTCCACATATTTTCCAACATGAATCATTTTCCTTCTCTGTCATATTAGTTCATAGGATAAGTTTGAGGTGGTACCTCAGAGTTATTTAAATTTATATTTCTCTAATAAACAGTGATTTAGAGCATTTTTTCTTGTGATTATAAATTGCTTTCATTTCTTCATCTGAAAACCACCTGTTTAAATCCTTTGATGATTTATCAATTGAAGAATGATTTATATGCTAATAAATTTGACTCACTTCTCTATATAATTGATAAACATTGGCTATAAAATTTATTTTTCAGCTTTCTGCTTTTTTCTAATTTTAGTGGTGCATAACTTTTATGTTTTCCCAACTTTCTGTTCTTTTGTTCTTATTTTATTTGCCTTGGTTTTGTTTATGCAAACCCTTTTTAATTTAATGCTATCCTTTTTGGTAGAGATTATTTTTTTCCTTATGTAAAGAAAGACAGTATTTCAGAAATCACGAAGCAAAGAATGGAAGGGACTCATTTGGGAAATTGATGAGCTCAGTTTTAGATCTAGCTTAGCATCCCATCTTTTTAACGTTGATATTCTTCTGATGATTATTTATGACTGGAATTTCTTAAGAATAAAAATTCTATATACCATAAAGGGCAATGAAGAAATAAATGGTGTGTGAATGTACTGTAACTTATAATCTTTTATGACATAAATTTATGAAAGGATTTTTATGAAAGAAATGGAATAAAGATCATAAATTCAAAGATTAAGGGTTGAAAATATAAAT